>NT_166305.2:185000-485000 GCF_000001635.26 Mus musculus
GACTATTGCAGTAGAATCTATAGAATGGGCAGAAGGGGGAATGCAGAGCACCGAGGAGAGGCCTGTGAGAGGATCTCAGAGAAGGAATGAGCTTGTCAAAGGAACAGAATGAAATGGGTCAGCATGGCTGACAGAGGGAGGAAATTGAGCAGACCTGAGGGGCAAGCAAGGGAGAGTTTGCATCCTGTAAGAATTGCCTTCTTAAGCCACACAAGGGTTAATCATGTTGATAAAAAATTCTAGGAACAGAGGGCACATTACCCTAGGAGAAACAAAAGGCGTGGCCCCTTGAGGATCTGGAATGAGAGATGAATTGGGCTAATGCTGGGATGGAGGGCTCAGAGCGTGGAAGAGCGTGTCATGCTTCCTACTAGAGAAGAGTTATTAGCTGCTCTTCCCGACCCCCGGGGCAAACTGACTTTATTTGTCACCAAGAGCTACAGTTTCAACCATTTGAAAAGTGGTGCGATCACTCCCCCATGGCTGAGGAAAACATGGACTCTGTCCTCCAAGGAATAATGCTCTAATTAAAGACTGGGTCACAAGTGACGGATGGTTGCCTTGCAAGATGCTTCATTCTCAACAACACCTCCAACATGACCTACCAAAATGAACCTGCCCCCCCCCATTCTCCACCGCCCCATTCCTGCCTCTGACAACTGAGACCTTTCCCCAGATCCTTATTTTGATGCACTGTACCTTAAAATTCCCACTCTCAGATCTGATAACCTTATCCCTGCCATGTCTAGGTTCTGTTTATTGGACCTTAGGATAGTAAGAGACCCTTTCTCAAGGGTTGTCAACCCTCCTTCATCGTTGTCCCCAAATAACATCAGGACATATGATTGACTTGCCTCATCCGCTATAAATTTCCCTTGGGAACCATCTGCTTTTGCTTGCCACCAGTAAGTCTGGGAGGAAAACCCGCCTTCCCTTAATTTTCCCTCAAGGTAAAGATGACATGAACACATCTCGACTGGTTTCCTCTACTAAATATCAGCTCTCATCCAGCAATTCCGCAGTGTAACCTATGGAGATTAATGCCTCTGGGGGTCTTTCCCACCTATGCTACTCTGTACCCTACCTCCTGAATCCTCCCTACACCAAAGCCCAGTTATCCATTCTCTCTCACCCCCAGCTCTTCTCTGAGTTCATGCCCTTTACTCGTTCACTGTATGTCACATTTCTCACCCCAGAAAATACCTCTAATTCCACACCAGTATTGCAGTTCCTACATAGCTCAGCTTGAGCCCAAAGCCCCTCAGAGTTAGTTAGGCCAATGGCACGGTCATAACATTTGAAAACCTGTAAGAGAACTATAACTATGAGCTGAGCTGGAGTGACTTGCCAGAAGGAGGACGCTTCCTTTTGGTCAGCAAGGGGAGCTAGGAAGACAAGATGTAGGCCAGGATCTGTTAGAACCACGAAGATCCGGCACCAGATGATTTCTAACAGAATAGTTGATGAATTTAGGATGATAGATTCCACACCCATCGATTGTGCTAGCTGTTGATTCTAAACTAAGATTGTCTGATGTTTTCCTTCTGTGGTGAGGCCAAAGGGAAAGAACATAGCCAAACCAAGGCAGAATTTGACCAGGCTTTGGGACAGGAAGATTGGGCAAGGACTGAGCCCCAGGAGGAAAGATGGCTAGTGGAGTGTGGGCTGGTGAAAGCACAGCCACAATTGCCCTGGGGAACAAGAGAGCTATCTCAGAGCTCTGGAGAGGCTTTGGCTAGTGAAAACATGCATTCTCCATCTCAGGCTATGTACCAGGCTGGGAACAGACCGAGATCACTGACCGGTGCCTAGTCAGCTATAGCATGGATTGATTTTTTAAAGTATTACATGCAACAGGTACCCAGAGTTCTCCTCAGTTCTGAAATGCCTGAGCAGAGGGGTGATTGTGGAAGTAGGAAGATGCTAGTGAGAGGAAGCAGGTGTTCTAAATACCTGGGAGACTCTAGAGCT
This sequence comes from Mus musculus, assembly GCF_000001635.26. Taxonomy (NCBI): domain Eukaryota; kingdom Metazoa; phylum Chordata; class Mammalia; order Rodentia; family Muridae; genus Mus; species Mus musculus. The sequence goes on from NT_166305.2 coordinate 186,972, forward strand.
GCCAAAAGGAAGTCAGGCATCCCAAGGGCCAAGAACATGTTATGGAAGGCATAGGAGAGGGTCCCTTCGGAGTCCCTAGAAATAGAAAAAGGTGACTTTCTGTAATCAACAAGACTGCAGCAGGAAGCAGAGAGGACAGCCAAATAGAAGAAGGCACAGAGGAGTCATCTCTAAAAGTACTGTGTGAGAGGCACAAGACAGAAGGTAGTGGATCATGTAGTCTGGGTCTAGAAAATACAACCATGAAAGCACAGAGAGCGGTGACAAGATGGGACAAATCCTTAGGGGCAGTGGGAATCTAGTCATGAAATGCTGATGTAATTGTTTTCTTCCTCAGAGAATAATGGTATCTAGGGTTGCTGAAATCTGAGGTATTCATTATTTTCATCAATCATTAGATGAAAACCCAAGGTTTGTGGAATCTGCCAGACAGTCCCATTCCAAGTATCTTTTGCACTCCCTAGCTTATGATCAGGTTTGTGTTTCATAAAAGCTGAATAAGCATTTTCGAGGTAGCTACATGGACACGTGGATGCTTGAACAAACGCTTAGATGAAAATACAAACTCCTCTGGTCTGTCCTACAGAACTCAGGAGGCTGTGAGCCAGGGATGACATTCAAGAGTGTGTGCTTTCCAGAGCAAGATATGATCCCAGTGGTTAGCATGAACCACAGGAGAAGCAAAAGGCCCACAAGATAGTCTCCAAAGCACATAATATGGCAACAGTGTGAAGAGGCGCCTAAGACAACATACCTGGACTGGCAAGGATGCTTGAGGGCTTGTGGGAAGCTGACTACTGTTGGGAGCCACATAACAAAAACCCACGGCATTTGTAGTTAATGTGGTGTCCATTGCATGTTCTGTGTTGGCTGCTAATGTCCCTTAATTATCTTCCATGGCTACCTACTCATTCTGGCAGGGGTTCCTTTTCTAAAAGTTATATTTTATGTTTATATTTTGTAGAATTTGTGGCTGTAGTAAAAGAGTGTGTGATATGTGAGGTTATCCACCACCACCCCACCTCACTCACACACACACCAACCCAGATCCTTTATGTTAGTTTGTGTGAGTGACTCTGTTTGCCTAGTGTATTAGCATGTCTTATTTCTATAATGCCACTCCAATTGCTATATCAGTCAGATGCAGTGTGGCCAGTTCTTTGGTATATGAGCTGTTCACATTTTTTTTTCTTAGAATATGTTGACAAGTGATGTTCTGACATTTCTCCTTTGTTTTTCTTTATATAGTTTCAGTTTTCCTTGTTTATATCTACTGTTGCTTTATATATCATTTATAATTTTTACAAAATTTAATAATACGTTCTATTTAAACAATACTGCTATGTCTGTCACTGACTGAATTTCTGGAATATAGTATCCATATCATCTAACGTGCTATTTGGTTTTCTGTAACTATAACACGACCTTGGTTTAAATCTACTTAGTAAGTGAGAAGGCTATTTGGCTGACAGATATGGAGGCTCTAGGACATAGCTGAGAGCATTGTTGATCTTAGACTAGAGTAATGGACAGGACATCATGCTAGGAGCTCAAAGTATAGTGAAGACATCAGTTCATGGCCACAGGTGAGAGAGGAAGAAGAAGGGGCTGGATCCCCCTAACTCCATAAAATGAATGCTCTCAATGACTGGATCTCCCACTAGACCCCACATGTTAAATCTCCAACTTCTCTGCAGTGCTACAAGCTGACACTCAAAACCACCACCACAGGGACACTGTTCTGCATAACTTTACAACTTTTCTTTGCAATGCAAACATAATTCTTTCTCTTCTCATTGAGCCCAGAACCCTCAAGTGAGATTTCTAAGAAATGGATTTGCTCACAGACTGCAGATAGACAATGCAGGTATACCAGCGCTACCCATTCACGTCTGATTCTTTATATACCTCAGAGAATGCGTCAATGCTGTATACACCACCATTTTCCCTAATGGTTACTGGAGGATGGTATACCAAAACACCGTGGGATGTAGAACTACATGGACCTGGGATGGATTTGGAGCTACAGGTGAGTTTTATTAAAACAGTTATGTTCTACAACTTTGTTTTTCACACGGGAAAGTCTAGATATCATAGCATCCTTTTCTTTTACATGGCGAAGCTTTGTGCCTGAGACACCGATTGGCCTCATTGCTTTGCTGGTCTCCAAGTGCCTCTTCACAAATGGGTTTGTTTGCTGTTTTTACAGTGACAGACATAACATTCCCTAGAAAGAGTGCTACCAGAGCAGCTATAGGAAGCTACCAGAGCAGCTATAGGAAGCCAAGGATGCCTATGTGAGATTTCAACATAACTACTTTATAGACCAATAGCAAAGAAAACCACTTGCTTCTGTGTTGCCGAATCTGCAGTGCAGTGTGGAAGGCAGTGCCGACTGTATCCTCTTACTCTGTATGGCTGGGTGTTAAGAATCAGGGCACATTTCCCTTTAAAATAAATTTCATGTTCTTACAGGGGATCCATTTTTCCCTAAATGAAATTCTAGTATAGAATACTAATTTCTCCAAAGGTGCTAGCTAGTTGTGGCTCCCCCCACCGTTTTAACCTATAAGTGGCTTTCCCTGGCATTAACCACATAGTCCAATGTATCTTTATTTATAATTTTAACAGATCCTTCATAAATATGGAATCAGGCTATTATTTTGATAATGTGCCACTTTTCTATAAATACAGAGATAGGGTAATTACCACTAGAACTATCTGATAAAATTCAAAAATAGATAAATAATGAATAAGTCTTCCATTCAGTCATTAAAATTCAGAAAACAAAACAAAATATATTTAGCCATTATCCTTGTGATGAATTTGGCTCTCTGCCTTTAAACCACTACCAGTTTCAGCTGGCATGCAGGACATGAATCCTGCCCAGGATGGGATGAGGTGAACTGGAGACATTTGTCAATAACAGCCCATTAGTGTTGTCCAATGAAGAATAACATTAAACATTAAAAAAAAACCCTTAAACCATGCAAAAACTGACATGTGAGATACAAAATACCCAGGAAGCCACAAGTACTGGTCAGCATGACCTATAATCCAAAGTGCTCTACCAGAACATAAGACTATTTTTAAATTCCTGTCAATTGTTGAAGGTCCTCATGTAGGCATCAGGGGAAGATAACTTGATCGTTGACCTTTTTATAACATTGTTACTGTTGTATCAAGAGCCACAAGACAGAGCCATGGATTCACAGGTCCTGTTAGTACCAAGATGTCCAGGTTTGAGTTTTCATCCCACTGTGCCCTTCCTGAGCTACTACACAGAGTCATTCATTCTAGAAACATGAATTGCATTCTTATTGTGCTACAGTCTTTCAATTATGTGATGCATTAAAACACAACCTTCAATCCCCCTTTGTTTTTATCCCTAAACACGTAATTTGACCATACTATGCAGTTGCGTGCTTGTGGTTTTCAATCATCAATTACCATCTTTAAAAGTATATTCTAAACGAAATTGTAACATGCAATGCTGTCAACATTAGGATATTAAAGTTGACTACATCATACCACGTTCTGTGACGAGAGAGGCAAGTGGGGGCCAGCAGCTTACTAACCCATCAGAACGTCGTAAGAGCATCTCAGCTTAAGTAACAAGCCTGAGAGACATTAAACTGCCTTGCTGATGAACTGCCTTGAAGCAGATCCTACAGACAAGGATGCCTAGCTGCCTTAATGACAGAGAATCAGGATGTCAGCACTGGGATGCATTCGTGCTTTACAACTGTTTATCTTCTCGCCTCGTTTCTTTAGTAGAGCGGAGAATTGGACAAAGCCCTTTAGAAATGTTGGAGACAGAGTGGTTTGTGAACTGGAAGCCTCAGAGTCTTGCAAGATGTGACTATCATATAACACTGTAGCTAGGAAAAAATCATAGAAAAATGTATAGAAAAGAAACCCCTACTGTACCTCTACTTAAACCTGACTGAGGCGATTCTTTGTCTAGAAATCATGTTATTTTTTTATTTCAATTACTTTTAGTGACTCTGAAATGACTTTTTAAATGAAAAAACCTGCTATATGTTTTGTCCCACAATATATTTTGATCATGTCTTTCTCTTCTTGAAACTCCTTCCAGTTCCTGCCTATCTCTCCACCCAACACAACTTTATGGTTTTCTCTCTCTTCTCCACCATGCTCAAAAAAAAATAACCCCCCAAAACAAAAATTAAAACAAATCAAAAGCCAGTAATACAAAAAATGGTAAAATGAAACACAAAGCCCACAAAAAAATGTAGTCTGTTTTGTGGTCTTGTGCTGGCCAAAGACTCCGGGCATGGGGCCTGCTCTGGAGTGTGGTTGATACACCCAGTGCCACAATACTAGAGAATAAGAATTTTCCCTTTGCCAGCAGGTATCAGTTGCAATAATTTTTTGGTTAGGAGCAGAACCCCATGTCCACTTCCCTCTCTCAGTACTGGGACTGCATCTGGATTTATTTATTTTACTTCACATGTATGGAGGTTTTCCCTGCATATATGTAAGTGCACTGCGTGCATATTTAGTGGCCACAGAGAACAGAAAAGAGGGTTGAATATTCTGAAGCTAGATTTATAGGTGATTGTGAGCCACCAAGTGGATGCTGGGAAATGAACGCAGGTCCTCTGAGAGCAACTGGAGCTACTCTAACCACTGAGCCATCTCCCTGGCTCCATAACCTTGTATCTTATTGAATGAATAGACCTCTAACACTCAAAAAAATGTTGCTTGCCTTTTCACTTAGATGAGATTAAAAAGATACTAACCATGTTATATAAAAGAGTTCTTCTGAAATAGCTTCCCTTTTAGAAGCCAAATATTACTTTAAGGAAAACTCAATACAATTTTAAGGATTTAAAAAGGCTAGTAAATACTTCAAAGGAATTTAAAAGTTTAACTTTCATTCATTGGGCTGTGGTTCAGCCTCAAGTAGGGAAGCAAAGATAAACAGGGAGATAACTTATTCAAAATAGTTCACATAACATAGAAAACTTGATTAATTTTATAAATTTAATAACACATGGATCAATAATAAACTGTTTCCTCTCAAACAAAAGAAAAAATATGGTCAAATATTTAATGAAGATTTCTACTAGCGAGTCAAGGAACTGACCATCTTATCCTTTATTATAAACTATATATGTGAATCAAGCCCTCGTCTCCCTCAAGTCCAGCACAAACCTATAAACAGGTTGTAATAAAGATGTTGTAAGAAAGCAAGATCGTGGGCCAGGTTACAAACAGGGGGAAAGTAAAGCCTGGCACGTTTATCAAGGGGCTGGGGTGATGGCTCAGAGGCTGAGAGCATTTACTGCTCCTGCAGAGGACTTCAGATTGGTTCCCAGCACCCACATGGCAAATCGAACCATCTCTAACCCCAGTCTCAAGAGATACGATGGCCTCCTCTGGCCTCTGCGGGATTTTTCATGAACAGGATGTTTATAAACTTATGCACGATATACACATAAAAAATTAAAACATACATAAAATAGACATGTTGAATATATAAAACTTTAAAGAAAAGGTAAACATTTAGGAAATCAAATACAAAAGTGTGTGAAAATATATCCGACTAGAAGTCATGGGCTCATAATTTGATACTGATTTTAATGTGACAAACCACCAGATTAAGAAAGTAAGAATGTGTAGCCAAGGCTTGCCTCTAACTCGTGATCCTCCTGCCTCTGCCTCTTTCAGCAAATCCTACCAGCGTGTGCCACCACTACCGGCAAGGAGTGGGAGTAGGTGGGTAGGGGAGTGGGGGGGGGGTATGGGGGACTTTTGAGATAGCATTGGAAATGTAAATGAGGAAAATACCTAATAAAAAATTTTTTAAAAAGTAAGAATGATCATCACACTAGGTGTAGAAAACATTAACAATTAAAAATCTTTTTAATGTCCTCCAATTCAGATCTTACTAACTAAGAAATGATTTAACCCAAAATATAATATCTGAAACTGAAGTGTTAATCCTTATATTTCACTGGAATGGATAAAATTATTTCCTCCAGACTTAGGAACAAGATTTGATGGTCTCTGTTTAGCTGGCTTTGAATTAAATATTCAAGCAATACCATAAGACAAGAAAAATCAGTAAATGTGTTTGGTACAGAAGAAAAGAAATAAATTGCCATTATGTATAGATGATATAATGATATACATAAAAATTTAAAGCAATCAAATGTACATTATGGGGTGGAGAGATGACTCAGCAGTTAAAAGCACTCCCTGCTCTGTCAGAAGGCTGGAGTTGGGATCTCAGCCTCTATTCAATACAATTCAGCAGCCACAAACTGCTGTGTCAGGGGCTCAGACTCCCTCCTCTGGTCTCTGAGAACTGCACAATGTCTCACTAGCAACACACACACACACACACACACACACACACACACACACACACACACACACACTCACTCACACACACACACTTAAAAATAAAGTAAAAGCTTTTAAAGATAAAGTGATATAACTAAATAGTTTAATATTTTGTTGAAATTTAATATCCACTTCAAAGCATTGGCAACCAATAATTAGAAATCATAATTTTCAAAAATTAATAATCATCACTTAAAAGAGAGTTTAAAAGTAAAACATTGTTGAGAATCAATCTAATACAGATCCTGTTTCAAAACATGATCCACAATTCTGTGACAATTTTCCTATGAGAAGGTGGAATCTGAGATTTCCTTTGACATCTGGAGTGGACCAATAGAATATAGTAGAAAGAACACTACCTGTTCCTGGAGGCACATCTCAGAAGATGGGTCTGTCTGCTCCCTGCATCTTATGATGCTGGCTTTATGAATGCAGTGAAGCCATATGGAGAGAGGACAGGATGGCACAGTGTCTCTGGGCTGCTCAGATGTCTGATTGGATGTGTATTAAGGACCTCGGGAAGCAGTCATCCACATAACCTTGTGGTTTCCCTAAACCCTGCCTATGGGAGTCACAAAGATCGTGGGGAAAGTTTTCTTTTAGGTAAGTTTGGTGTGGGCCCATTCTATTATCAGTAGACAGATAGATAGTAGATAGATAGATTTGCATGTTTCTTTTAAAAAATTATGGACACATGCAATTCCATAAAGATTCCCACCATTGTTTTTGTGATACTCTACAAGACTAAGATATATGAAGTCTATTTTGAAGTTATAGTTTGGCATGGTGTTGGAGCCCAAGAGAAACAGCAGAGAGGTTGGAATGGAACAATCCAAATATGAAGGTGTCCAGTCTGATTCCATCACACTGCAGCCTGGTTAAAACAATGACAGTTAACAGGTATTACTGTATACTCATTGTCCAGAGTGATGGGCTATATAATAAGGATAATATGTTTCCTCCAGTTATATCATGGACTTAGAATGTATTCATCCCATATTTTGTCCTGGAACTCTTCAACTAGTGGTTGTGTGTGTGTGTGTGTGTGTGTGTGTGTGTGTTTATGTGTGTGTCTGTGTGTGTTTATGTGTGTTTGTCTCTGTGTGTATATGTGTCTGTATGTGTATATGCACATGTGTGTGTGTATGCATGTTTGTGTATGTGTCTGTGTATGTGTGTATGTGTGTGATTATGTGTGTGTGTATATTTATGTGTATGTGTCTGTGTTTGTGTGCTTCCCACCTTTCATTATTCAAGAATGTCATTTTCTGTTGCAGAGCAGCGGGTTATTGGTGATGAAAGATTAGACAGTTGCTGTGTGCTTACAGTTACAGTGACAGTCCCTGGTGGAGTGAGGCTGAACGTGAAAGGTGAGGGTATAGGTTTCTATCCGAAGCTCCAAGATCTTTCTGCATCACTGTGTACTAAGAACTCTCCAACTTATTAAGAGTTCCTGGATCAAAACAGAGACTCCATAGAAAAATAGACAACCTGTGCACAAATTTATCACAAAGTGAAGCACATTTCCCCCCAAACCTTAATGACCCCAGGAAGGGTAAATTTTCTCACATAGAAATGACACCTCACAATAAATTAAAGTCACATGGAAGTCCACTTGTGACCTGAAACTTCTCTAAGGCTTCCTGGTGGTCACATACTAGCACAGTGCAGCAATGCATGCACACAAAAGCATCATAATTAAACGCATGGCTTGGTACGCTACCTTAACATTATAGTGATTATAAAACTTTTCATTTGTATTGTCACATTTGAGCCTACAATACAATTTATTATTCTCTGAACATCTACTTTCCATTAAAGAATTTTATATTTAAATAGAGAAATTTTATATTTAAATTTTATATTTACATTAAATAAATGTATATTTCTAAAAAGTTTTCCAAATATATAAATTTCTAAATTTAAAATTATGTGTATATACATATATAATACATATACTATATATCTATATCTATATAATATTATTCAAAATGCAATTCAAGGGTCTCAGTAGAAACAACTTTTATTTATTAAATTGACAAGTGATCAAAATCCAAATTAAAAATATTTTATCATGGAGAAGGAACAACTGGGACACGTGGGACTTATGTATATTGCCAGGAGAAACACACGTTAGCACAATTTTGGACAATAACTTAGTGCTAGTAATGACCCATATATTATACAACTAAATATAGCACACACTAAGCTCTTAAAATGGGAGGGGGCTGAGACACTGGGAGATAATAAAGTGCTTGACATGCAAACATGAGGACTGAGGTACAAATCCCTTCATCTTCCTGTACAGGAACCAAGTGTGGACAGCTGAGTGTGTAATCCCAGTCCCAGGAAACAGAGCTGGGAGAATCCCTAACGTCAGCCTATCTGAAGGATCAGTGAGAGATGGTATCCAAAATGAAGGTTGGAGAGATGGAGAAAGACATTTGACACTGACTTCTGCCCTTTGCACTCACATGCACGCAGATATGCATACACACATCTGAGCACATACATATCACACAGACACAGACACAGACACACATACTACCACCGGAGGTCGAGTGCGGGAGTATTATAGAACCATATGAAATAGCAAGAATCTAGGCACAGGGTAAAGCTTAGTGGTAGGACATTTGCTTAGCATGCAGAAAGCCTCTGGCATATCAAAATAAATCTACCAAGAGGAAAATGAATCAATGTAAATTAAATAGTACAGTAGTGAAATTAAGGAAATAGATTTACAATTTGCAATCGGCAGTGAGAGACCAAAAATACATCAACCTAAATCATGCAAAATATTATGCTTTATTTAAGAGTATATATAGTGGAAGAAATAAAATCCATGCCTTTGATGGAACCAAGAGTCAAGACCTGCTTCCTTGATGCATAGCCATGAAGAGGTGCTCCTCGGAGCTACAACTTTTAGGTCTACAAAGATTTTGGTACATTACTATCTGTTGATTTCATTGGAAATAATCTAAAATATTTAAGATGTTTTAGTTAGAACTTGGCTACTGAAATATTTAGTAGATGTAAGGATACAGTGGAATATACCATATATATTTAAAACTGTATAAGTGACCTCATGAGAAAGCTCGATTGAAAATAAACTCAAGGAATCATTTTCTTTAGTAAGGCTTAGAGGCTAATCTTCTAATCTAGCCACAAAGAAACCTAATTGCTTGTTTCTGTTTCAAAAGGATGTAGAAAAGAAAAACTTCCCACTTCTTGAATACATAGAATTAGCTTATGTTACTCCTAACAGTAGATGAGTCTCCTATTTTGTGTTGTGTTGCTGTGATCAGCTCCCTGACCTAAAGCAGTGTGAGGCAGGAAAGGGTGTGCTTGGCTTACATACAGTGCCTTCTCCAGGGACGTCAAGGCAGGAACTCAAGGCAGGAACCTAGAAGCAGGATCTGAAGTTGTGGCCATGGGGAACACTGCTTATTTCCAGGATCATGTTCAGGCTACCTTTCTTATAGAGAAGGTGCTCACCTACCTAAGATGGCAATGCCCACAGTAGGCCAGGCCCTCCTACATCCATCACCAATCAAGACAACGTCCCACAGACCTGCCAATCTAATGGAGGTGATTCTGAAAATGAGAGTCTCTCTCTTCTCAGATATGTCAAATTGACGATCAGTTTTAAACCATCACAGGAAGGTGAAAGCATTTTTAAAGAAAGGTTAAAAAGTCCAGATTTTAGCATCAATGTTCAAATCTGTCACTAAGACACTAAAACATTACTAAAATCAATCTCAGTGTCGGTGATTTCTTGATTTTTCTTTCCAAGATTAAAATCCATGTTTGCTGATTTGCTTTGAATATTTGTTCCTGGTTTATCTATGTAAGATGAAGCAGCAGGATTTCTGCCTGAGGGGAATAGTCCATTTGTAAAGAAAAAGTATGAGGTCTGGTTTTAAAGAGTTAGTTGGGGACATTGGGTGTTGCTTCTATGATTGGGTAGTAGGTAGAAAGAGGTAAGATTGGAACTAGCCAACCAGAGTCACAGCCATGAATAAATAATTCTATTTATGATGTTCTTGTCATCTCAGAGAGCTGGCATTTGATTCTTTAAGAACATTGAAGGTGACTGGAGAGATAGCTCAGTGGCTAAGAACTTTCTCTTACAGAGAAACTGGGTTCACTTCCCAACACCCACATGGTGCATGGCAGCTCACAGCCAGCTGTAATTCCAGTTTTAGGGGATCTGATGCCTTCTTCTGGCTTCCATCGGCACCAAGAATGTACATAGTACATAAACAAACATGCAGGCAAAACACTCACACACATAAAATAAAACTAAATCTTCAAAAGGAAGAGAAGGGCAACAGAGAGACAGATGTTCATGTTTGTCCCCACTCGGTGTTATGAGTATTTGTCAAGAACATTGTACGCTGGACAATGAAGCAAATCACATTCATTGGAGAAAGGGCTAAGCATAAGTTTGCTTATGGAACCTCTACTCTTTTAGAAAAACAACCACAAAAAACTCCTAGCCAGACAAGCCATGGCTTTATCCAAATATTAGTTCACTTATAACTTTCTGAAACTCCATTTATATTTTTGATTCTTCAAAATTTTTCATGATAGTTTCTGTAGAGATGGTTCAGTGGGCAAACTGTTTGTCTTCTGATCATGCAAAGCTGTGCCCAGTCCCCCAAAATCTACCTTAAAAGCCAGGCATGGCGATACAGACTTGTAGACACAGCACATGGGGGGCAGGAAAAGAAGAGTGTCTAGGGATTGCTAGCCAGACAGCTTAGACTACTTGGCACGTTCCAGCTTAGAGAGTGACTCTGTCTCAAAATATAGTGGGTGGTATTATTGAGGAATGACATCCAACCATTGTTCTCTGGTTTTCACATGCATTCATTCACATGCTTGTAAAAGCACATGTATGAGCATCCCAGGCACACACACACACACACACACACACACACTCAATTCCTCTGACTGTATTGTGTTCTCATGTCCAATGTATGTGTTCTGGAACTGTGAGGTCAGTCATAGAGTTCCCTTGACATGATTGGCCTTTGTTTTGCCTGCTCTTTGATCACCCTATCACTGTGTGACATGTTTGGGCACTGGTTCATGTGCTAGTTCTCCATACACTTTTAAATTAGTTTTCCAGATGCCTAAATGTTTTGACAAGTTAAGCTGCTCTGATTCATTTGGAACAATCTCAGCTCTGAGGAAGAGTGCCTTCAATTAAAATAATAACAAGTGAGGAACTCATTTTAAAAAATCATAGGACAGCATCAGAGAGGGGTTCACAGTGCTGCCTGTACTGTGTACTGTGTACTGTACATGGTAGGCCAAGGTCGCAATCCTCGTGGATGCATCGCCCTCAAAATCTATGGTGGCAGCTAAAGTCTCATGGGATTCGATCAGGTAACCTGTCCTAACTGCCTTTTTTAAAAAAATATCAGCCGGGTGTGGTGACGCACGCCTTTAATCCCAGCACTGGGGAGGCAGAAGCAGGCAGATTTCTGAATTTGAGGCCAGCCTGGTCTACAAAGTGAGTTCCAGGACAGCCCGGGCTACACAGAGAAACCTTGTCTCGAAAAACCAAAAACCAAAACCAAAACCAAACCAAAACAACAACAACAACAACAACAAAAACCAAACCGACCAAACAAAAAAATCTACGTGCGAGCAAAGTGAGCAATGCAAAAGAAAGTTTTCCTTGTGTGTTGTTAACATCCTATAAATCTAAGGCTCCAGGATGAGGAATAGCCATGTTTTTATAAATTGCATGAATGGATGAGTGCTAGCTGCCCTGTTCCACCATCAATAACCCAACGTGTTCTGCTCACACATGTATGTTTTTGGGAAATGAAACACAGTTTCAGGCAGCACTGTCAACTGCAGCAAATCAAAGCATGTTGTTTGTACCACCAAGAAGGACTTGCTATTAGTTATAGAAAGCTGGTTCTGTGGGAAACATTTTTTTTCTGAGAACAATGAGAATAATGTTTCAATTAAGATGCTTTTTCTGGACTGTGTGAGGCATCAGGTCAGATGTTATGTGTATCACCCTTTTCTGGGGTTCTTTCCTATCAAAAAATATGAACCAATGTGTACAACTTCAACACAATAATGAAATGGGCCAATGGATGAAACAGGTTATAGACACTTGACAATGTCTGCAGATACAGACATTTAGGAACACAGAAGAACGTAGTAGAAGAGGGTGATAAATTACTTTAAATGGAAATTGAAGTTTAAAGGCAACAAAACAGAGAGATGCTAATGGATCAAACACATGCTTTATCAAGTTCCAAATGATCTTTCTTGGAATATTGAAGTCACGGGAAGGCCGCTGGTAGTGTTAGTCTTTAAAAAGAGCATATCTTCACATACTTAAAGCAAGCATAAATAAAACAATGATCATTGATCTATATACCTTCTGTATGGGGCTCTAAAATAGGACTTCATACTTATTAGGAAATACCTGATTTATTCTCTTTGACAGTATACAGGATGAATTGTCTAGGAGTGTGTTCCTTGACTTGGACTGCCTTCACTTTGTATATGTCAGAAAGTGTGGACATGTGCTGGTGGAAGCAAGATGCATCATTACGCTAGTCAGAGTCAGTCACATGACAGGAGACACATCCAAGGTTCAATGAGAGCTCACCTTTGTGTTTTATTTGGGGAGGTTAAAGAATATTTAAGACTTGAAACCATGTGGAAGGCAGTGTATCACTGAAGGTGGGCCTTGAGGTTTTACAGCCTGGATTTCCTCCTCTTCCCTCTCTGTATCCAGACTGGTCAAGAGGTGTGTCAGTCTTCTGTCACTATGCCTTCTCCACCAGGACAACTTCATCCCTTGGGAGCTGCGAGCCAAAATAAACCCGTCTTCATTTATTTTGATTACAGAAACAAAACCATTAAACTGCACTAAGGGTTCTAGGTGAACCTGAGGCAAGGGTCTCAGGAAAGGTTTCTTGTGAAGTTTACATGCTTATGAACCACGAAGAAGTCGGGTGGTGAGCAAACAGAAAAACGGTGTGGCTCTTTCAGAGACATTTACCACTCGAAGAGTGGGATGCAATGGAAAGGCTTGTCAGAAAGCTTAGAGGGCAGTGTGAGATAAGCCTACTGGACAATTTCATGCAAAGCATTTTTGTTATCAGTGGATGGCTCCCGTTTCATTTATTGATTAATCGTCCATGTTAAAAATAGTTTTCCAAGTGTTTTTTTATGATCTCTCATCTGTGTCAGCAACATGGTTGTGGCCATTTAGACAAACAAACCTTTAAGACTTCTCATCCCTATTTAAAGCCATTAAAAGATCCATTATGCACAGAGCAAAAAACGTAATTTGTAATATTTTAGTTAGATTTAATTCTATTACTCATGCTCCATTCTCTCCTTTGCCTCATGGAGGACAAGGATATTAACTAATGGGCTTTAGAAATGGCCAGTGGTACGACTCTTTTCTAATGCTCACAGTCATTAGCATAGGAAAACATAACCATGGCGCTATTATTTTGAGTGGGACACCCCCTGCCCATAGCCTTCACCTTGGTGTGATAATGGCTTTGTTAAATGAAACAGCTGGCATACCTCTAGGGGGTGGTAACAATTCAAAAGAGAAATACTTACCATGGTAATATCAAATCCATGCTTTGACAGGTTTTCCTGGAACAATGAAGAGAGGGAGACTTTCCAGGACTCTTCAGTGCGGCTTCGAATGGTCTTGTTTTTGTCTGCATTGAGTTAATTACCTGGCTATCTGCCAAAAAAATCCCCTCTACCTTGTGCTAGGTAGAGTCTGCTCTTAGATAATACTCGTTTTTAATGCCGAGAAGTGGTATTTGATGTTGCTACTGGTACCCATTAGAAAGCACGGGACTGGAGGTCAGAAACCGTTAGCTGGGAAGTGCTGGTCAGCAGCTTCCTGTGCAGCGCGGTGGGGCCCCGTGCACAAAGAGAAAGCCTGTAGCCACCATCTCCCCATCCTTCTTCAGAGGAAAGGAAAAGGGAAAAGATTTCACATAACCTGCTCAGCAGGGAACTCAACTCTCCAGCTCCATGGCAGCATAATTTGGTTATTTTATACGAGTCTATCATATGCAAGCATTTCACAAATAAACCAGGGACAGCTTTGAATGCAATCTGTGTTTACTAATATGAGCTAATAAAATCTCATAATATTATTTTGTATCACACTAATGGGCATTGCATTATAGAATATTAGTTAAATCACCCATTATTTTGGTGTTTGAAGTGTTACTCGCCGTGGAGGCATGCGCAGCATAGCATGAAATATGGCAGGGGACTGCAGGGTGGAGAAGGAAGATGGAGTTTCGGTGGAGCAGCGAGAGGGCTCAGTTGGTAAAGCGCTTGCCTTGCAAGCTGTTGGGCTAGAGTTCAATCCCTATCGTCCACACGCAATAGGCGTGTAGAGACAGAGATGGGCAGATCACTGGACGCCCTATCCTACTCTACTTGGAAAGTTTACAGGCCAGTGGGAGTCTGTCTCAAAAACATAGATGGAGGGTGCCTGCTAAATGACAGATGAGGGTGACCTTGGGCCTGTATATAAGCACAGACAGATAGACAGCTACACACACACACACACACACACACACACACACACACACACACACACACACACACACACACACACATTGGGTTCAGACAAGTGAACAGAACATGCAATATATGTTCCAGTTTTATCCTTCTAAGACATGTTCATTTAATTCCTTCATAGCCCTTTCTAGAGGTATGACCAGAGGAAATAAATAAATAAATAAATCTCTGTCATTTGACTTCCTTGACTTATATGACTAAATATTTCTTTTTATGCAGGCTAAGTAAACTTACAGCAATGTTTTAGCTCAGTAATTTTTTTTCAGCGAATAGATTATACTATTTTGAGGGACATGCTAATAATAGCCAGGAGAGACAGCTTTGTTCACTAATGTTATCCCATCGAGGTTGTTGATGCCATTGTCAACCGTACCTGGGTTCTTTGGTCCATAGCCCACCACTGCTTTTCCTTCCTGCTTCAGTTGCTTTGTTCACTGGTGGTGGGTCAATACACTTGACAAGAGTCACTTAAGCAATGAGTTATGCATTGTTTCTTTTAGGTCAAACTCTAAGGATACAGGCTTTGTAGAAGGGAAGGCATTGTGCCCACGCTCTGTAGGAGAGAATGATAACATCTGTGCTCAGGCTCTTATTCACCCTGGGACTTGCGCCCATGAGATGGTGGCATCAACTTGATCTCAGTTCTGCCTCTCGCAGAGGTGCCTAGAGGTCTGTTTCAGGGCTGATATGAATTTTAGTCAGGCGGACAGTGAAGAATAACGATTGCACTCACCTACTTTGAAATGATTCTATCCTCATACCCTGGTGTGAGTAATGACTATACCCCACTCAATAAGAGAACTAAGACAGAATGAATGGAAATTGGGGATTTGAATGTAAACTTTGCGATGAGTTGTCTAGAGTTTTATTAACTATTTGAGTGGGGTTATAAATCTCCAATTATCAAAGCAAATAAATGGAAAGATCAGACATAGAGGCCAAGGGAAAAGCATAAGGAGTTCCTAGGTCACATATGAGTGCCTCAGCTTCCATAGCTATTCTCTGGAGAGCTGAGTCCACTTCAATTAAGCCTTCCATGAGGCTCAAGGTACACTAACCTTTACCCTCAGTACTAATTCTCCTAGAGTTTAATCCCCCCTTGCTTTTTTTTTTTTAATCATACCATTGGCCTTTTAGGAAACACAATTCTCTTTTGTACTCAGGTGAATGGTTGCCTATGGAGAGGTTTTAGTTCTGCACATCTGTGATTCAGTTCTCCTGGCTGTCCCTTCTCCCAGCACTGCCTTGGCACCCCATGACCACCTCAGTGCCATTCCGTTATCTTCGAGATGGTTACTTGCTTTAAGGGACCCATCCGATTTCTACCCCGACACCTCTACTTACTTGCATACAGATTACCATTTGTAATTAATATAGAATAATCAGTGACTATTTTTAACTATGTAAATATCTCCTCCTTGCCTGCCAAATTTTCAATTGCATGCAGTAGTATTTCCCCCTGCATTAATTACTACACTCCTGTGAAGGTAACAGAGAGTAGTTTCTCGGCTCATCCTTTGATGTGTCCTGGATGGTATTGTCTCATAGAAAAAGGCATCTCCGTTCATCTTGTCTCTGCTTCATGCATTTTTCGGATTTTCTTTTCTGTAAAGTGTAAAGTGTTTCAATCTTTGTGGATTTCTTCTGCTGATGATTGGACTAAAGATTTGGCTTCCCAGTCGTTTTAATGTGTTCCCTCTTAGACTGTGAGCATTTCCTTTGTTTCTGGCTTAAACACTTTCTAGATCTGTTCCCTTTTTTTCTGAGCCCTTGTAAGAGCCATTTTTATAGGATGCCCCACTGTTTTAGTGTGGGAGGGTCATTAGAAACTGAGTTGTAGATGCCAAATGAGCTCATTACTCCTGAGATGTCATTGTTCCCAGATCTTAACAGGAACAAAACTCACACATGTATGTAATGAATTAGTTGTACATAGCTTATAAATCATAAGTATAAGATGTCTATCATGAACCTGTTGAGAGTTTACACTCCTAACTGGAATTGTTTTCTTTTTCATTTCCTATATTCTTATTCTTTTTTATATTTTATTTATTTTTGTTGTGTGTGTATTAATGTTTTACCTGCATGTAAGTTTGTGCACCATGTGTGTGCCTGGTATCCACACAGGACAGAAGAGGTTATTGGATTCCCTGACTTGAGGTGCAGACAGCTGTGAGCCTCTTTGTGCGTCCTAGGAATCAAATCGAGGTCCTCTGTAAGAGCAACAAGAGCTCTTCTCTGCTGAGCCATCTCTGCCCCCAAATCCTTACTCTCATCTTCTTCCATGCACAGTGAGAACTCTCTTTGCTGATAAATCCAGATATCTGCTAATTTTTCTGATTCCCACAATACAAAAGATCATTTCATAATTAGTTCAGCAAGAGTAATGTAAGCAATGTAAAGCCAAGGTTAGTGGTTGCGTTGGGCATTAGTGATCTTATCTCCATCCAAGGATGACATTCAAAGTCACTTAGATAAGTTCCTTCTCTTCAGACCGTGTTTGTCCCTTCTATCCTTACTCTCCATTGGGGTTTCTGTCTGCAGCAAGATGCTCATGCACTCACAATATCAGTTATGTGCCGTGAATGTTATTTTGCATGTTGCTTTTTCAACTTAAAAAATATACTAAGAGTCCTTTTAAATCTCTCTGCATGGAGCAGAGGCAGGCCTGCCATTCAGGAGATGCACTGCCATTTATAATCCATACTGTTGATTAGATGCAAGAAACTAGGTAGATATACAATAATTTGCCTTCTATATCAGGTTCTCAACATCTGGATCTCAACTCTCTTGGGGTCACATATCAGATATCCCGCATATCAGATATTTCCATTTCAATTCATAACTGTAGCAAGATCTCAGTTGTAAAGAAATGATTTTATGACTGGGGAAGTACCACACTATGAGTAACTGTATTAAAGGGCCATTGTCTTCATAGCAACAGGGTTTCTTCAGATTAATACTGAGAGTTTTCTAAACAAAAGGAGCAGAGCACTGTAGTTTTTGTAGTTATTGTGAAATTCCCTTCCCTGGGCATTCTACCACTTTATCTGCCCCGCCCCAGACTTGTGTGAAAGTGAACATTTCTCAATGCCTCAACAACAGACTGCGATCAAACTTTTGAATTTTTACCAGACTGATGCATACAAATGGCATCTTACTATAGTTTTAATTTTTTATGTCTCTTGTTATGAATAAGGTGGGAAATGTTTCCATATGGCCAAGGGCTGTTTACATATTAATTTTGTGAATTTCCTGTCTCCTTTTCTCAGCTTTTTATGGGGTTCTTTATATATTAAGAATATTCCCCTGTCATTTGTGACGTATGTTGCAAATGTTTCCTCTCGGTTTGTTACTTGTCTTTTGAATTTGTTCGTGTTGAAATTTGCCATTCAAAAAATTTTATTCTTAGATAATTAAATTTATCACTAATTGCAGAGCAAATGGATTTTGAGTTATGATTTGAAAGCTTCCTTCCCCCAACCCCCATCTGAGTCAACAGGCAATCACCCACTTTTCAGCTTGTATACTTTCATAAGATTTTGAGTGTTCTAGATCTCTTCTATTATGTTTAGAATTTGGGTAGCATGAGGCAGGAATTCCAACTTTATCTTTTATGAAGATGGCCATCACATGTCACAGTACCTTGTTAGAATACCCGTCTCAGTCTTGCGGCTTTTAGCGAGGCTCTACTTCTGTGTAAGAAATCACCTTTTGTTATCAATATCCGGATGCCTGCTGCTATTGTCATATTAATATTCCAAAACACAGTTGTTATTATGCCACATTTACCCCAGCCTGAATAACAACACCCAAACCATCAACATGTGACAGTTTTAAAATTAACGATGAAGTTTAAGCTTCCTGCTGCTTCTTGCAATATGGCAGACAGGTATTCTGAAAAAAAAAAGTCACTGAATTTAAAATATGAAAAAGTTCTGGATTTGAGTCAAATAAGCAGTGCCGATAATGCATCGCAGAGCTTAAAAGAAAATGAACTGAAGCTACACAGGCCTAAATGAAGAGAGACCCGACACCAGGGCCAAGTGTGCTGGGACAAAGAAATGAAGACAATTGTCAACACTCAAGGCTCAACTCCAGAGCCCATACAGCAGAGGGGAGGCTCAGTTTCTGTGACCTCTACTTCCCTACTCAATGCTTGCTAGAAACTTCCAGGGTTTTTCTTTCTTTTTTTTAATATTTCAACTGTTGTTCCCTTTCTGTTTTTCCCTCTCCTGGAACCCCCTCCAGCCCATCCTTCCCTCCCCCCGCTTCTATGAGAGCGTTCCTTCACCCACCCACCCACCCACCCACTCCCATCTCTGCACCCTCTATTCCTCTAAACTGGGGCATCTATCAGGTCTTCATAGGACAAAGGACCTCTCCTCCCATTGATGCCTGATAAGGCCATCATCTCCTACATATGCAGCTGGAGCCATGTGTACTCCTTGGTTGATGGCTTAGTCCCTGGGAGCTCTTGGGGGAAGGAGGGTCTGGTTGGTTGATATTGTTTTTCTTCCTATGGGGTTGCAAACCCCTTCAACTCCTTTAGTCCTTTTTCTAACTCCTCTAGTGGGGAACTCCACACTCAATCCAGTGGTTGTTTTTGGTTTTGTTTTTTCTTTCTCTTTTTTTTTTGGGGGGGGGTGGTGGGTTTGGTTCTTTTTGTTTGTTTTTGTTTTGTTTTTGGAGGGGGGGGTCCTAGACAGGATTTCTTTGTATAGCCCTGGCTGTCCTGGAACTCACTCTGTAAAGCAGGCTGGCCTGAAACTCAGAAATCCACCTGCCTTTGCCCCTCAGGTGCTGGGATTAAAGGCATGTACCACCACGCCCGGCTCAGTCCAATGGTTGGCTTAGAGCATCCGCCTCTATACTTGTAAGTCTCTGGCAGGGCCTCTCAGGAGACAGCTACATCAGGCTCCAGGTAAAGGGAGATGTTGATGTCCAACTTGTGGCTAAATGAGCCCAGAAGGAAAGCTCCAGTTTTTCCTTGGACAAGCCAAGCCCTGTTCTTATTGATGAGAAATGCCTGTTTTGCATACGTGTGACATGGGATATCTACAAACATAAAAATAAGCCACATTTCTACAGTTAGAATAACTGTGTTGGGCGTAGTAGAAACCAATGGTAGCAGAGATTAGTAAGCACCTACTCAATTGTCAAATCGATGATACCCTGTAGCTAACAGACACATTCCCACCTTAAAATATGTGTAAGACTAAGGGGCACATGTACCTTTGTACAATAGAGGGACATACACAAATTAGCATAACTGAGTATGTTTAAAGGAATAATAACTAGGAAACTGTCTGCATTTATGGAAGATATACAAGGCAGACTCAAGAAGTATAGGCAGGACATGAGCATTATTATTAATGTTTTTTCCAAGCCATATTGTTTTATTGACTCTTGTTGTGTTTTATAGCCAACTCATTTATAATAAGTTTATAAAATGTTATTGAATGCTTGTTATGTGGAATCATGAATTAAAATTTGTATATCTGAGCCAAACACATGAAGAACTGTGCATGATGGCACATGTCCCTAATACCACTAATAAATGTGCTAGGAATGGCACAGTATGCCTTTGATTTCAACATGAGAGACAGATTGGTGGATCTTTCTGAATCTGAGGCTAGTTTAGTCTACAGGTCCAACCAGGACAGCATGGTGAGATCCTACCTCAAAAATTAATAAGTAAATAAATAACCAGTGGGTAGCAAAATGATATGCTATACTAGCTAGCAATAAGGGCTGGGGAATAGTCTTGTAGGATAGAAAAGATGGCTGGTACCAGAGACAGAAAATATTAACTTCAAAGATGTAGGTTTGGAGGGCTCATTGAGGTGTCATTAGCCTTAAAGACTTAAAGAAAATGAGGGAGTAGGAATTTTTTAAAAGAGAGCATTTTTACAACAAAACAAAGATGTGACACCTTAGGGCTGTCTCATGACCAAGGAGTTTCTTGTTAAGTTCGTTCAGAGTGAATGAAAGACAACATTGCAGAAAGTGAAGGTAGGAGGTCAGAGGCTCTAGAGTTCTCAGGATAGTGTTGTGGCTAATGAGAAATACCATCTTAGGCTCTGTCTGTTTGTTTAACTTTTAGGGTTATGGACACTTTAGAAAGGAAAGTCTAGCTGGAAGAAACACGTCACTAGGTGTGGGATTTGAGCCATCTAGCCTGGCCCCAGTCCTCTGCCTTCAGCATGGGGATGAAATGTCTTGATGATCTGAGTGCAGAGCAAGCCTGACATGGAGTCTGCGGGTAGAGGGCATTCTTGCCTGCAGCGCTGTAAGGGTGACGACCTGGAGCAGGTATTTGCATGAGCAGCCATGAGAATCTCCCATCCTCTCCTGAACCTAGAGGCAATAGGATTCCTGGATGGATAGAAGACACAGCATGAAAAACACATCAGTCAAGGATAAGTCCAAAGTTTGGAGCATGGGTAAAGAAGAGGATATTATTATTTGTATTGATTAGAGGACCCATGGGCACATGACCTTAGTCTGTGGGGCTGCCCCAGTGAAGCCCCATGGCTGAAAGAACAAAAGCATTTTTTCCTCACACTTCTGCATTCTTCCACAACTTCTCTGCCTCTCTTGACTTACCTGTGCCTTTGTTGTGACCTCGGAGTCACCCTCATGCTCACTGAAGACTGGTGATGTCTCCTCTTACAAGGACATTACTCAACTGAGATTAGGTTCCACCTACATGACCTCATTTTCCTTTAAGTATCTCCTTAAAGAGCTTTATCTGTACATACCGCACATTCTGAAGAAAAGGGGTTAAGACTTCCATATTATTAATGGCAGGAGTCACCTCATAGCCATCACAGTGGATGAATAGGATACAACATAAAGAATTAAAGAATGTAATGTCATACATATTTAACTGAGGCACCTTGGACATCACATAGAAAGATTTTGGAGCAGAGCACATATAATTTTAGGATTTGGGAAAGAGATAATTAAAGATATAAACGAGTGTGTTGTCAATGGGAGAGCTTTAAATACCACTAGGCACAGTGAGAACCTCAAGGAAAGGACTTTATGTAAAAAGGAAAAGGGTCAAGGTAAGAGCCATCGCCCCCTGACAGAATGCCAAGGGTGAGGGGTTGAAGCCTCCTGAGGAGGACACAGCAGGGACAATGAAACCAGAGTGCACTGAGCCAGGTGAGAGAACTTTGTCAAGGACAGATTGAATCTGTGATCATCACTAGCAGGCCCAATCAATGGGGTTTCAGTTGGCTACACTTATTCATCATTGGGACTATCATTCATAAAATCAACACAGTGGGAAAGTAGTGAGGGACCTATGTCTAAGTGACAGTGAGCTTAAGGGAACAAAATAAATGAAGAGGCAGTCACAATAAAAGTTGCTTTAAGACATTTAAGACATTTCTTCTTGGGCTACAGAAGTGGCTCAGTGCTTAAGTGGCTGTTCTTGTAGAGGACCTGGGTTCAGTTCCCAACGTTCAAGTGGTGGCTCACAGCCATTGTTACTGCAGTGTCTGGGGAGCCAATGCCCTCTTCTTGACCCTTGGGCACCAGGCAGATGTGAGACGGGTTGTCCATTATCCAGAAGAGTAAACCCAGGGTTCGTAATTCTGGGTAATAAATGGTCCAGGTAGGGTCACGTGATTCGAGCTGACCCACTCAGTGATCTAGCAGAAATTTCATACTATGAGAAAAAGTTCCTCTCTTTCCTTGTTCACACCTTTGCAAGGTTTTAGGCTTGGGAAATACCTGCTGTGTGCATTATTTAATTGTTGTGTAGTCATTTCTTTTAGACTGAAACATTCTGTGTCCCGGGTAGCTTACAAAACTTGCCAAACCTAGGAAGCTCAGAAAATTTAAGAAGCTCAGCAGTAGTAGAACTTTATAAAGTTCATAGATTCCATTCCACCACCACCACACCAAGTGTTTATAAATAGGAAAAAGTTGCTGGAGGGAGGAGAGTCTTCAGTGGAGCTTCCTGCAGAATGTCATCACCTAGGTAGGGCAGACTTTTCAATGACACAACTGCCCTTGGGCCAGTCACACTCCTGAACGTAAGTAGTGAACTCATTGGTTCACTAAACTGTACTTGGGTGGAACTGTTTCTTTGGTCTGTCATCAGTGCTCTTTCTGAGTTGAACAAATGCTTGTTTGTGTGTCCCCAGAGGGAAAAACAATCCAACTGTGCTGTTCTAGAGAACACCATTAAAGAGTCACACAGGAGAGCCGGCAGAGAGGGAAATGTTCCTGACATTTTTCCTGTCTGCTTTCCCTTTGGGTTGTTTCTTTATAGTTCATCCCAGGGATAGGAAGAATGAATCTGTTTGGGGGTTAAGCACAAATTGGAGATCTAGGCTGTTTTGTGACCTATGAGCTCAGCGTTTTCATCTATCCTGTTTGCCCTAGTGCTTTCTTCTTGGCAGCTACTTCTAACTACTGTCACCCATGACTTTCTTATTCCTTATGCCTACAATCTAACAGGACAACCAGTCTTTGATAAGAATATTTCCTGAGTCACAGGACTCTTTCTGTCACCTCTGACACCCAATTTTAAGCTACACTAATTTCTCATTTTGAGGGGTGATCAGATAAATCTTCCTTCCCAGGTTGCTTTTCCAGGTTTGCATGGGCTCCTGGTCTCCATTTTGAATTGTGTTTTGACTCAGTGCCAATGCTGACACTATTGTGCTGGGTGGATCTTCAGTCCCTGAACTTGGAGTGTTCCCTCCCACATTCATAAAGCCACTCTTAGAACACTCATGTCATTTTCCTTTCATTGTGGCTTTATTTACAGTTATTTAAGGCCCCCCCAAGAAGGTTGTAATCACACAGAGTTGTCTTCATTAACGCCATTTCATCCATTGCACTTTGCATACACTGTGTTGCTCAAACTGAGCTAAGGTGTCATGAACTGTGCCAGCATTGTTGTTTAGATAAGAGCATCTATCTTAGGAAAATATTAGGATAAACTTCACTACTTCCTACAAAGTGATGTTGGATAACTTATGGAATTAATGATGATTGGCAAAAACAAGAAAGCTTGCCTCTTTCCATGACTGTTAGAATGTGTGCCTCTTTACCATGACTGTTAGAACATTTGTCTCTTTCCCATGACTGTTAGGATGTGTGCCTTTTTACCGTGACTGTTTGCATTGTCTTGTATCCTTTCTTCAACTTTAAGCAATAAGACATGGAAATCTGAGCAGTGATGAAGAGAAAGGATTTGAAAGTACTGTTTTTCAAAAGGGAACACAAAAGGAGTTATAATTTTTATTGTTGTTACATAGAAAGACACCACCATCGTGACCCCATGAACATAGACTTCATGGTCAAAACCACATCAGCTGGTGTCTCCATGTAAGCGTCAACTTAGTAACTGCTATTCTTGCTTTATTAATGTTGTTGAATGTTTGAAACATTGGCACAGATAAATAGCTGCTGTTGGGAGGTTTGCAGGTTAATTATACTTATTCATAAACACAAAAGACCTTATACTTGCTGCTAAAAGTTTCTGTGGAGTAGCAGCAGTATTTTAACACAGGAATGGCCACAGCATTTCAGCTGAGGAGTCAGTGGGGTAGTTTCCTCTGATGTGTTTGTTCCCTCTTGAGCCTCTCATATGTCAATGCAAGACAATGCAGACCCTTTTGAGACACCTTTGATATCCAGCCTTAGTGGAAAACTTTAGAATATCCTAACCCACAAAGAACTTAGTCCCTAACCCTCCCTTACAAAAGTTTATTTTCAAAGAGATTGAACACAGGCAATGATGTACATTGCTCTACCAACCTATATTAGGAAACCCCTATTACATAATAATATGATAGTTGTCTCAGCTACCAAAATGGGAAAATGTTGCCATTAGATGAGTAATGTCACATGGTCCACCGTGATATATATATATCCCTAAACAGAGGAAAGGTTTGGATTTGGTTGTGTGGTTGTGCGATGCTTCTCATCCTTTGTATTATCTTCTTTGGACCCATTTTTATTCTAGGATAATGAGAGCTTTGCATGAGTAACCTAGGATAGACCATGGTCTTTTCAGACTAACTTTTTCTTACTGCCAAATAAAGCTCTTTTAAATATGTTCTCTGTGAAGCAATCATGACATCCATTGGCCAACTGGATCTGGGGTTATGCCTGGATACTTTCCACATTGCACGTGGCTGTCAATTTGAATTGTGTATCAACTACCCATCATATTTGGCACATCTGTATTTAACATTGGCATTAATTTTACCCTATTGTTCTAATTGCAGTACTTTGATGTAATGACACCATTCAATTCACAGATGGTACTGGTGGGGGGTTATCCCAAAAAAAATATAATGTAATTTTAATTTGGAATGTGAGAATGCCAAAAATAAGCGCTTCACTGATTAAGTTATCTGAGCCTGCTAAACAGTTGAACATTTGAACTGAATAGGAAAGACTGGGAAAGGGAACAGCAGGTTTCAGACCTAACCTACTGCAAGCGTTTTGTGTTTTGATTATAGACCATGGGGATCCCAAGTCTTATCGGTTCCTAAAAAAACTTTGACATACTTAAGGAAGACAAAAAAAAATGATAGTTTCAAATAACATCAAGGCATTCTTTTGAAAACAAAGTCTTTGATGATCAGGGTGGGGCTATAATTTGAAACTCAAATATTTAATTTAAAAAATGTATTTATTTAAGGTATCATCTCAAATTTGACATTCACACAGATCCATGCATCTCTTGGTGAATCGCTATCATAAGTTTTATGAGATTATAAATTAATTCCCAGGACAATTTGAACTTTATAGAATCAAGTTAGGTGATAATTGAAATATTCCTCTGCCCAAAGGGCACAGAATACTTTACCAACATAGAAATGACTAGAATACAACGTTTGTGTCCCATGTGAACACTCCCACTGCTCCCAAGCTGTGTAGGAGGATTGGTGGCCCCATGATGACCAGCTTGGATCAGGGCACAGGGGCTCTAATCCCTATGAACATCTTTATACTCTGCCAGAAGCTGCAGGAGTTCATTAAGGCTGCATGAGGCTTCAGAGTACAAAAGGCTATGCTGCAGCAATCTATCAACTTGCTTGAAATACAGAGTTTCAGGACACCAGTGAACTAAGAGATTCTAATTCAAGGAGATACGTTTCATGAAGTGAGTGGGTAGTGGACTTGCTGATTTTTTTTTAAACCCTGGAAAAACGATTTCCAAGGCAAAGCATAACAATACCTGGCTGGCTTGGAGAGCACTGTCATGTACCATGTGCCATGGTCTTCTGGAGGACTGTCAACATGACACACGCATGGCTAATCTGAGACTAGAGTCTCAATCAGGCATGGTCTAGATAGCATTGGCACCTGTGTGTGCCCGTGGAGGATTTTCTTCATTGTTTTAATTGCAGTGGGAAGACAGTGCACTGAGGGTGGCATCCATCATTCCTTATGCTTGGTTCCTGGAATGTGCAAGAGTGTAGAAAGTGAGCTGAGCAGTTGGATCTCATGCATTCTCTCTCTCTCTCTCCCTCCCTCTCTCTCTCTCTCTCTCTCTCTCTCTCTCTCTCTCTCTCTCTCTCTCCCTCTCTCTCTCCATCTCCCTCTCTCTCTCTCTCTCTCTCCCTCCCCCTCTCTCTCTCTCCCTCCCTCTCTCTTCCCCCCTCTCTCTCTCTCTCTCTCTTTCTCTCTCTCTCTCTCTCTCTCTCTCTGTTCTTCACTACAGAAATGACTAGTTTTTAAAGTTCATGCCTTAACTTTCCTTTGATGATGGGCTGCTAACATGGAACTGTGGGCTAAAATAAATACCCCTGTAAATTGACTTTTGTCAGGGCAAGGATGACAGCTGGGTCTATGACAAAGAGGCTAACGCAGAAAAGAATTGAGGTTTTTATTACCATGACCCACAGTAGCTTGTGGAGGAAAAAGTTTATTTGATTTACATGTCCTGGTCACAGTCCATTGAGGGAAGACAAGACAAGAGTTCAAAGCACAACTTAGAGGTAGGAACTGAAGCAGAAGCTATGAATACTCATTGGCTAGTGGCTTGATCCTTTTAGTAAATCAGCTTGCTTTATCAGCACAGAAGCAGCTTCTCAAGAGTGGCATTCCCCATAGTGCCCTGCACCCTTACACATCAATCTTTACTCTGAAAAATGCCCCACACACCTACTTGCCTATGGGCCAATCTATGAAGGCATTTCCTTAACTCTTCTCAGATAACTAAACCAAACCAGGACAATGGATGGTGCTTAAGCCTTGGGTTGTACTTCTTCAGTGAGGAGGGCTTCCCACTCTGACTGGAGGACAACATGGCTTCAGCTGAATAATAATAATACAGGAAATGTTGGGTAATTTGGTGCTATAAGACATGACTATATGGACATCTTTCCCGTGCTGTAGGAGAAAGTAGAAGAAGACTGGCTATCATTTTCAAGTAGCAGATCTCAGAGGGAGTTAACTTTGCAGAGCCAAACTTGGGTGTGTTTAAGGCAGCTTGAAATTTGAGGATATTTTACTGTAAAACTCACAGTCCTTAGAAACCTGTTTGCAGACATACAGCACGATCTTAGAGCAGCAATCTTCCTAACACCAACACCTGCTGAGGGGAACAGGAAGCCCAGACAATTAAATCTTCTAGTGCTTGTGGCTTACCATGAAAAACAGACAAAAACTGTTCGATAGTTTCAGAAGCTGTGGACTCAGCGCTGAATGCTGTCCCCACTGCGCATGCTCTCAGAACGGCCGTGTTCTTTCAGTTTCTCTTCTGGGCCCCTCCGAGTGTTTGTGTAAGAAGTAGCTGTTCCTATAAGGGGCATGTAGGCACAAAAGGCTGGTTTGTGTTTCTGCTGTAATCTCTCCACGTTCTCTGGAGAATTTCAAAGCCATGCTTGAGTTTGCGCTGTGCTTTTATCTGCAGTAGTTAGTATTAAACATTAACCTACCCTGGACTTTTAAAGAGAATATCTTTTAAAACTATAGGACATGGGACCCATAGGGAATCCTGCAATCCACATGGAAGTCAGAAAAAAAAAGTGGCCAACTCTTCAAAATTTCTGAATGTATAACAACTAGAATTTAGTTCAAAATCCTGGTGCATCATGATTCTGGGGTATTTTTGGCATAGTGACCTGTGGCATCGGTGACCCCACTGAAGCCCGGATTCTGAACACACAGCAGTGAACTTTGCCCTGTGCATGCTCCCTTGCCAGGCAGTGATGATGAACTCTGCTGAAACACCTTGACTCAGAGTTAAGACTATTGTGTGCTCTGAGTAGCAGTGTTGAATGTACATACAAAGTTTTCCACTCCAGCATAAGCATGACGGTCTAATTATGAAAAAGTGAAGCTCTCGACATGTCCACCTTTTCTAGCTTGTGTGAAATTACTTTATCTTTGGATCGTATTGCATTAAAATGTTTGATTTTTGAATTGTGCTTTGTTTTGCTGGCTTAAGTTATTTCACAATTCATCATATAAATTTTGGCTTGGAGTCCGAATAGGATTTCCACTGATTTCTGAAATGGTCTTGAGCACATTACTGCCATTTTTGTGGTAAGTATTTATGCAAAGTGATATTCTCAGCGTTGATGATTGTGAATATCCAACTATCAAGCAGCCCTGAAGGAGACTGAGGATGCCATGTTTCCTGAAGAGTCATTCAGCCAAGACTTAATAATTTATGTAAAAATTATACAAACATCTCATTAATTTGCAGTTGTGTCTTCTGGACAATTATATGTACATGAAGGAACTGTTTCTAAATATATTTTTATAATGGTATTATCAGAATATATTTTATGTATATACCTATTTTATACACACACACACACATACACTGGGGTCTGTTTTGTGTTGGCCAGCTGCTGTTGGGCATAGAATATGCCCTGGAGCAGAATTGATATAACCAGTGACATATCCCTCTGGAGAAAATGGATTTTCCTTCACCAGCAGATATTAATTGTGAACATCTTCTTGGTTAGGGATGGGACTCTGTGTGTGCTTCTCCTTCTCAGTGCTGGGATTTTGTCTGGTTTGAAACTGTGCAGGTCGCAGGTCTAACATGCTGTGGCAGTCTCTGTGAGTTCATGTGTGCATCAACCTTGTTGGGTCTGGAAGATGCAGTTTTCTTACAGTCATCTGCCACCCCTGCCTCTTCCAATCTCTCCACCTCCTCTTCTGCACAGATCCCTGGCCTTGAGAGAAGGGGATTGCTGGAGACGTGCCATTTAGGGCTGAGTGCTCCCAAGTCTTTCGTTTCGGCAAGTTGTGGGTCTCTGTGTTAGTAACCATTCACTGCAAGAAGAAACTTCTCTAATGAGCACTGCATAAGACTCTGATATGAGTCTCAGCCAATGTGGAAGCGGTGGGTTCCTGGTAGAGAATAATTCTCCCTTGAGGCATTCTTATATATGAGTGGTATGTATGAAACTCGCCTGGACCATGTATGTGTGCTAATAGCCTTAGAACTCAGCAAACCATGGAAGATGCTCACAAGTCCCCCAAAACATGACCTGACCCCTGGTTACAGGCATGGATATTAATTTCAGACAACCACTGATTCTGAATAAATGCACCCAGCTGAGGAGTCCCCAAGCCTCTAGTTTCCATAGATGCCTTTATCATTACATAAAATGTACTTCCTTTCTGACTGTGTCTAACCTAACCATGCCTGATTTTATATCTCTTTTCCTCTCATATTTAAGAGAGACTTTCTCCTCAGGTATATGCTTTAATTTTACATATATGTGTGCATGTGTGTGTATATATAAACTTCCTCATCTCCTGCCAGGAGTTAGTGCGTTGTAGTCAGTTTTTGGAAGCGAGTGCAGCTGTTAATTAAGGTGGCCACTACAAGATGAATTCGTGTGTAATTTTAGAATAGCATACTGCAAGTTTGGAAAGGCCTACACCTGTGTTTACCTGTGTACTATAACTGATTCTGGAGAAAT
Organism: Mus musculus; assembly: GCF_000001635.26. Lineage (NCBI taxonomy): Eukaryota > Metazoa > Chordata > Mammalia > Rodentia > Muridae > Mus > Mus musculus. Next base: position 216,881 of record NT_166305.2, read on the forward strand.
CCAGATGAGACCCAGGTGCCCAACCCACTTGGTTACAATATTTACATTTTGCACTAAATATGTTTATGCTTCACATTTGTAGTTACATGGTCCTAATTATGACGAACAGCATCTCTATACCTCTTCTCTGGGAAGTAGAGATCTTTTTTCCTACGTGAAGTAGAAATATAAAACTGACTGATCTTCTTGCCAGTTCTTCGAGCTTGCTGCATAAAATTCCAAAGCACCAGAGCTTGTTTGGACCTAGCTAATGGAGGTGTCTTTCACGTGGAATTTGCTTGTAAAAATAAAATAGTCTTCCTCACTAACCATAGTGTAGAAGCTAGATCAAACAAACTCAGACACAGCGCGGACGAGGTCACTGAATTGCAGAGGGGAACAGAAAATATCACCACGTAGCAATCGTTCATGTTTGGTTTTTACGTTTGCAACAATGAAGCTGTTGATGTTGCCTCTTTCACCTCTCCTCACACTTTGACAGTCATTAGCAGCAGCGAGAAAGTTTAAAACATTTCCCGGCAAGAGTGATCCTGGCCATTGGATGATCAACTTTTACAAATTCAGGTAGGTTTCAAAGTCAGTCTAGATTTACAGTATTCAGTACGTAAGATCTTTAAGAACAACCTAACAGTTTCCCAAGCAGGTTCAAATACAAGATGGCCTGTTGTCTCTATTTCAGCTGCTCTATCTCAGTCACCACACTAGATCTTCAGTTGCTCAAATGAGAGACATTTTCCCAGCTAGTCTTTACCTAGCCTGCCATTGATTTTGACTCTCATCTGCAGATACTCTGATCAAAATATGGTGTAAGTTACAAGATGTGAATGTGTTTTTAATCAGTCTGTGGGTGGCTGATTAGTCTCAGAATTTTCTGTTAAAATTCCTCATCTACAGTATGAGAGGTTCGTGATATTGATTTCTGAATTTGTCTATACAGTAGTATTTTCTTTCCATATGTGAGTACCCTTGAGACCACTTGGTCTAGCACACTGTGTTATGAGTATATTCTGAGTGCTCTGAATTGACAGTCCTCTGCACTGACCACAAGGACATGCTATTTCTTTGAGGTCGTTTTCCAGTGGTATTCTTGAGACTTGAGAAAAATTTCAATGATTTTATGTTCTCTGTGTGTGCACGCACACTGGCATACACACACATGTGGGTACTGGCTTATAACCCTAAGCCTTGTCCATAGACACAATGTTTTACTTTAGTAAGAATGCATAGGTGCATAAATTATCATACAAATGAGGGAATATTACTTAGGTCACTTCCTTATTTTCTTTGTACACTAAATCAATATCATTTAGGTTGAGGTGACATGAATCAAAATACTCTGGGGTTTTTTACCCTTTATTATTAGGAAAAGACGTAGACATACAGAGTTTATGCTATCATTTATAGTGCAACTATTCATTCAAAAGATAGAAAAATACCAATCAATAAATATGCAAAAGTCCATAATAAGATGATTGTTTTGTACAAGGCCAACCCACCAATCCACTGTTCTATAATTGTGTTTGGATTGCCATTAATCAAACATTCCTAGAAATGTGAGTGTGATTCCCTCATATCTGAAACATTATGTAGACATAAATCAATTCGAGTGAGATGAATGTGGCTTCCATGCATATCAATACCATTTGGTTTGTATCCTGAAGGAACAGAGAGAGAAAAGCTACATTTTGGTGTGGGAGTAACATATATTCTATACACATCTTATTTATTTTTACTTCCCTAATCCCCAAGGAAAGTGTATGTATTCTGATATAATTCTCATTTCATAATTAAGGAATATAAACTTTAGAGTGTTGGGACAACCTTTCATATGTCCCAAGTGCACATTTATGAAATTCTGTGATTTGGACTTGTGTGCTTGTCTTTCAGTCATTAGGGTTCACACCCATAATTTGGGCAAATGTCAATACAAAGGTGTTTGAAAAATGTATCACACACCTGCTTTTAAGCTCTTTGGAAAACATTATCCATCCATATGTCAAGTAACAGAAAGTCTGTAATCTGGAGCAGACTTCCACTTAACCCAAAATTGTCTCAAAATAGAGTTTGAGTTTAATTTATGATCAAAGTAGATGAAACCCTTTTTCTACACTGACTTCCTTCTAGACTGTGGTTGTATCAGTTTGTCTATAAATTCCATTTATGACAACACGCAAAAGCAGGAACAGGAGAAGTGGACTGAGCTATATCTCAGTGGTTAGAGCACTTGCCTCTTATACCCAAAGCTCATGTTTCAATCCTCGCACCGCATAAACAAGGTGTGGTGGGACACAGCTATAATCTCAGCCTTTGGAAGGTGGGGGCAGGAAGTTCAGTGTCACCTACACAGGTAACTCAAGGCAAGCCTGGGCAATAAAAAACAGGAGAAAAGAACATGGGGGTCACTTTATAGGGTAACTTCAGAACTTGTTGCTTCAGTAGGCAATTGCTATAATTACATCAACAGCACAAGTGTTATGTGAGTGCTACATGGCCCACAGATCTCTCTGGTTTACATTTTGAGTGTGTCCCCAACAGCTCAGGAGTTAGAGGCTGGCTACTCAAGTCTGCAGTACATGGAGATGGTGAGATTTTCAAAGGATAAGTTTAGTTGGAGGTCTTTGTTCCTTGCCCTCAAAAAGAATAGTAAGGCTTTGTCTCTTCTACCTTTGGGTGAGCTGTTTTTGCTACACTCTATGTATCTAACGAGCCATCTCGTCACAGGCCTGAAAGAGATAGAGCCGATGATCACGGATGGTGTCCTCTCTTGCTTTCTGTTGCTGCGATAAGACAATGAGCAACAGCAACTCAAGGTGAAAAAGCTTATAGGTCACAGCCCACTGGTGAAGAAAGCAGGGTCTAGAGCCCAGTCAGGACCTGAAGGCAGGAACTGAAGCAGAGACCGTGGAAGAAAGCTGCTGACAGCCTGCTTGCTCTGCCTTGCTCAGTTTCTCTATTATACAACCAGGGCCCAGCATTCTTGCTGTATAGCCTCAGTCATGGTGGGCTGCATCCTTCTTCATCAACTCTCAATAAGAAAATAGCTCACAGACATGGCCATAAGCCTAAGTAAGTAATTCCTCAAAGGCTTCCTCTTTGTAGGTGACTCTGGGTTGTGTCAAGTTGACAGCCAAAGTGCACTATGACAAGTAGGAACTTCCAGAGCCATGAGCCCAAACCAATCCTTTCTCATTCCAAGTTGACTCTCTTAGGTGTTTTTTTAGGAGCACAAAGCTGACCGACACACCCAAACTAAACTATCATTGTGCGTTAGATGTGATTGATTGTCCAATGTGCTCACTGTGACAGCATGTCACAGGAACCAGCAGGAAATGTGAGAGGGCTGGATCATCCCTACGTGCCTCACCAGCTGTGACAAACAGATACTCTAGTGTGAAGGCTGTGTAACTGGTGGGGACTGTCCAATACAAGAAGAAAGTAAAAGCCAGTTATGAAACATCTACAGAGAGACAGGAACTCCCCTGTATGGCAGGGATCGACAAAGTTCTTCTGCAAAGATATTTATTTTAGGCTTTGAAAGCTCTAAGGTCTGCTTTTCAGAGAGCCAATCCTGCCATTACAAGTGTGAAAGTGGAGGTGCAAAGCAAGACAATGAATGATCGTGTCTACACTCCAAAAGTGCTGTGATAAAACCCAACAGTGGCCTGTGTTTCCCTGGCAAGCCACTCTTTGCTGACTGCTGCTATGGCCACATACTACCTATAGTCATGAAAACAAACATCACAGAAAGCAATTGCTAATTTTATTCTATAGATGAGACACTGGAATTTGTAGGCATTTAATATTTATGAAATCTAATTAAGAAAACAGAGTTGACTGTTAGTGATTCAGTCAAAGGAATTTGGAACAAAGAACTAATTGAAAGGACATTACAATTAAGAAGAAGCCAAGCATGATATAGTTAGTCAACCCCTAGAAAGATGCTTGATCCCAGAAGGAGACAGGCACTTCTAGAGCCCGGGAGCTGTCCAGCAGAAACTTCATTACAGAGGTTTATGCAGAGACAGGGGATCTGAGCCACACCCTCATGATGAGCCAGCAGAAAGGCAAGACCATCACCAGCAACCCCTATCTCTCACTGCCACGGTGGGTCTTAGGGGACTACAGTTTGCCTGTACAGCTTCCTGTGGTACAGAATAGAGTAGAGAATTGCCTCTAAATATATAAAACAGTGACAGGGATGATGTCCGACTTAGCTGCAGGGTTGTCTCCTTCAGCTGCCCCACAGTTTCACAGAGCAAGAGGACAAATGCAGCCTTCTTTCTTTCTGTTTCCCTCACCTGAGTAGGTGGTCAGGGCCAGGTGAATGCTGGAGAGCGAGCATTTAAAAATCAGATTGTTGGTAAATTTCCATTCATGATAAGTCTTACTTTCCAAGACATATCACAAAACAGCTTCTTGAAACATCTTGAGAGTATTTCTACATATTTCCCAAACATTCTGTATGTAATTATTTGCTGAAGTCACTTCTAATATTGGCAGGTGACAGGGACCCCCCCTCCCATGATGGAGTATACCTTGAACTATGATCCAGAATTAACCCCCCCCCCCGCTTGCTTTTGTTAGATTATTTTATTATAGAATCAGGAAAGAAACTTGCTGCTGTGGCTCTGCCTCCATGCCTGTTCAGGAGTGATGCCCACAAATGCAACCAGCAGATCCTGAGAGGGAAAGAGAGGCTGGAATGGCTGGGAGCAGAGGAGACCTCAGGCATCTGTGAGCTTGATGGAGACTTTCCAGAGATGATGGCTTCTGGGAAACTGCTTGTTTAATGGAGAAAGCAAAGACTACTTAAACCTTTGAGGGGTAGGCACAGGCCTTGCAGAAGGAGGTCTTGTTCACCATTGGCTGGGGCCAGGGCACTGGGGACACTCCATTTATATTTGAATTCCAGGTGCTGCTGAACCTGTCCTTAAAAGAGGAGAGGAAGTTTAACCTAGCTACCAGGCTATGTGACCTCTTCCAGCAAGCAAAGGTGGGGCATGCTGGGACATGGAGGCCCTGGGTGGGTGGGGAAGAACAATCTTACTCCTGTCAATCTAAGGACTAGATTTCCTGTATCTGTAATACCTTGACCCCACCCTTGCTTCACCCTGCCCCACCTCCATCTCTTGTCCCACCACTCCCAGGCCCCACAAAAACTAAGACTAGGGCACACATCTCCATCTAGCCCATACTCACCAGCTCTCAAGGCAAAGTCCAACAGCAGCATTCCATTCTGACTGACAGGAGATCAATCGATTCTGACTAACGAGCGGGTCTCTGTTCATGTACACCGGTATGCCTCAAATAATAGCGAAAACATAATTATCATTTCAGATGCTGGCTGCCTCAACTCAAAGTAAAGACTGAATATTTCTCTGGACAGATGATATTTGATCATGTGCAAATGGCTACTGGTCTTGGGTTGCTGTGAGCCAAAGGGAATTGAACCGTGTGCTGGTTGGGGTGGCTGTGGTGGATGTGAGTCCTGCTTGGACATGTGCTAGCATCAGGTTTCGGGGCTGGTTCATCAGTTTTTCCTCTCTGTACCTTGTGCTTCTTGATATTAACCATGGCCTTCTGATCTTGATGCTGAGCACTAGCTAAGAAACCTACTTGTCAGCATGAATGTGCCTTCTGAGTTACTCAGGAACCCTGTTTACTGGCAAAGTTTCTCTTTGTAAGGTAGAGCAAAGCCTGAAATTTTACCTTTCAGCAAATTCTGGATAATCCCAAAATAACTGATCTGTAATTTTATTTAGAGAAGCAAAGACTTCATAAAAGTAATTGGTTGTTTGTCATTGTTGTTATTGTCATTGTTATTATTGTTATTTATTGTTTATTTTGTTATTACTATTGTTTATTATGTTATTGTTGTTTCTGTTATTATTGTTGTTTATATGTTGTCACTGTTATTATTATTGTTATTGTTATTTCCTATAACTACTGGTGAACGTGGCTCAGTGTAGGTCACTCCCATCTGTGTGCCATGTACTACATATGTGATATGGCAAATACTATCATCAGAAGCAAAAAGCTTTCTTTATCCCAACTCATGCTGCTTGCTTCAGGCTAAAAGCTTCCCCTCTCCTCTTGGAATTTGTCTTTCCTTCCTACTTTTTGAGGAATCTTTACCTTCTTCAATTATTATGGAATATACCTCCTGTAATGCTTTTGAAATATTATCTCTTGGCTGCTGTTCTACTCTGTTAAATCAAATCAAATCAAATCAGCCTCAATTTCTGATGTCGTATCAGCCTTTGTCAGCTATATTTCCTGATCTCACGTGGTACACCCACCTCATGAAAGCAACCTGAGAAAGATCAGAAGGGGAAATCCTGTATTTTTAGTCAGATATCCTTGGTATGACTTAGCTAGTACACACTTGGGTAGGCTCTCTTAACCATAGCAGTCTCTACTAAGATGTTGTTGCTGCCCAAGTGTGGCTACATTGCCTTACTTAAGCTGATAGATGGAGGTTTTGGTGAGACATCTTGATCTGGGCAAAATGGCTACAGGACTTTCAACCCAGTAGGTCTGAACAGTTGAAGAGATTATTTAAAAATGCAGGTTCCAGAGCCCAAGGCACCTGGGTAGGTTTGCACCCTACTTCAACCACTCCCTAGTAGATTATGACTTAGTAGTTGTGAAGCTAGGTACGGAGCCTAGTGCAACTGAAGTAGTCAATGAATCTGATCTATTCTTGTATAGAACACATTTCCCACATTTTAGTGAAGTCAACTTCAATTTAATGGTCCTAAAGACCTTTCATAAAAAGATAATGTTGAATGCCTCCAAACCGATGGATCTATTTCTCTGCAAATTCAAGCTTTGTCCCAAAAACATGCACCCTTTAAGCCAATAAGAGCTTCTTGGACATCAGATGGGCTGAATATTTAACATTCTAGAGGCACTATGAGCTGAGTGTGGCTGAGGAACTACCAGGAAGGTTGTTCCTAATTCCACAACAGACCTATAAGGAATACTACTAAATCATTTTCTTCTAAGAAGTTCTTTATTTAATTTTGTTTTGCTTTTAAGATTAGTTCTCACTCTGAGGCCCCTGTTGGTCTAGACCACGCTGGTCTTAACTTGGAGATTTATCTGCCTCTGCCTCCAGAGTGCTGGGATTACAGGCAGGCACCACCCTGCATGTCTTCCTCTCTTTTTAAAGGATAAAGGTAATTAAGTTTCTTCATCTTTTTTTTCAGTTTAAAGAATAAAGTCAGGAAGAATATATTAAGGAAAAATAGAAACAACAATAATTGGGAAGTAAGGGAGGGAGGGATGCTGAAGAGACAGGAAGTTCAGAAGCAAATTCTATTGGAAGAAACTGATACACAGGCATTCAGGTGATGTGCTTGGAGGAAGGCCACATTAGCACTATGTGGCTTTCATCTATTCAGGGAAAGAAGAGTCAGGAATAAGATTCTAGTCAAATGTTGACAAAACACATTCCTTAGCAGAGACACCAGTGGCTACCATGTCCAAGACATCTTTATTATTTAGGATAATTTCCTGTATACTCATTGAATGAATCTAGACCCTGTCAAACCAGAAAAAAAAAAGATAAATGATGGGGTTTGTTATGACTGCCTTTAAAATAAAAGTATATTGTAACTTTATATTAACATACCCAGTAAAAACCCCATAAATAGAATCAAAAACAGTCCAGTGGCTATATTAAACCAATATTTAAAAATATGCCAGTCACCTCAAAATCTGTAGGCTGAATGAGATAAAATCGGTGTTTAGTTTTCTTTTATGTTTCTTTGTTTCTTTGTTTGGATGTTTAGATCTTTAGTTTTAGTGGTTGGTTTATGTTGCTTTGGTTGGCTTCAAATATATTATCCTTCACCCTTAGCTTCTTACATGCCCCATCAGCCAGCTGAATAAAAAAGAAAAGTTTTACATTTTAATATAAAGCATTGGAATAATATTTGTGGTGGTACTTAACCCAAAGATGAAATTATTGTGCATAACTACAGCCAAGATTTTCACTTAAAAATTGGCAGGCATGGTAACTCGCTCCAGTGATACCCATTCTTGAAATGCTAAAACAAGAGAGTTCTAGCAAAGGCGGGATTGGCCCGGGCTACAGAGTGAGACCCTGCCTCATCACTCAGAATAAACCAGTTGATCTCTGGGAAAGAAAGTTTTAAAATATTAAGAGGTGCCAAAATACTACCATGTAGATACATATCGGCAGTATCTATCTACACCAACACATTAGCAGGATCATTTTCTGTGTGGTGAAATAATACAAAGGTGCTTTACAGTGGTCGAGACATTTCCAAGTAGACACCATATTGCCAGCCTGCTCGTGCCGCAGCACGTTATGTAGACAGAAAGCTCACCAGTGGCCTGTGATTACAAATATTTCTTTAAGTACTATGCTTATGTGTGGGGTGAGTGGGTTGTTTGCTGACATAGGCATAGTGATGGCATCAAGCTAGGCTTGCTTAGCTCCTGAGCTTTCTGCTTACATTTGCTTCATGTGTGTGTGTTCTTTGGTCTAAGCTGAAAGGGAATCAGTGAAAAGTTCTGTTCCCCACCGTGGCAGAATAATATAAGATCACACATAGAAGTAACCAGGGCTGTCTGCAGTGGGCTCATCTTCTTTGTCATCTTATCCTGGTACCCACTGTAGGAAAATCAAAGGAAAAACCATAGAGACATAGAGGAAAGAGGACAGGCACAGAAAACGCACTAAAAGGGAACTTTGTAGTGCAAATCACCACCTGGGCTATCTACATATAAAGCAGTGTGGTGATTTGTAATAGGAAATACTGAACAACTGCAAAAGATAATTTGACAGTTGTTATCTTAATAGGTAGAGACACAGTTGAAGAAATATGGGACAGTATATATGTAGGGGAAAATAAGGTGAAAACTCTGTTCAGTAACTGAAAATGTCCTTCCCGTTGGACTCTGTTAGAAAGCTCAGTGTTCATGAAGTTAGAATATATTAGCAATGATTCTCATGGCTGTGTCCCCAGATATGTCAGGAAGCCACTTAATGGAAGAAGGGCTATTTCAGCTTACAGTCAGAGGCAACAGAATCTCTTATGCATGGCAGGAGTGCGAGATGGTTGTACAAGCTGTGTCTCTAGTTGGAAGGCAACAGAAGACAGGAAGTGGATCCAGGTTATAAAACCCCAAGGTCTATCCCAATGACTGCTTCCTCCAGTGAGGTTCTGCCTTTTAAAATTTCCACAACTGGTGACCAGGTCTTACCACAATGTGCCAATAGTGGGCATTTGGCATTTAAACTACAACATAGAGAAATAAAACTGAATTGGAAAAGAATCCATTCTTAGATATTTAAATGTAGGTTTTATTGATATTCCCTTTCCCTCTCTTTCAAAAACAAGAAGGAAAATTATAAATTGTTGAATTTATAGTTCTCTATACTTTGCTGTTGATGCTCAATGGGCATGTGTCTGTGTTAAATATTCATCTAAGGAACTGCAATGTTGAATCTATCACTGAGTCTTGCATTGATGTAGTCACTGTGGTTGGAGTGCCGAGCAGCAGGGGGCTCTCTGAATGGACATATGAATCCTAGGAATAAAGTAGGTACAACAGGTTCTCCTTTTTCTTTTATGAGAGAGAAAACTAAATGTCACTCATGTGATGCTTAGTCTATGAAAAGATGCTAAAGTTTGGGGTGGGGTCATTCTGATTGTCTTTAATGATGCTGAAACTGTAACATTCTAATCCCTCTAAGCCTCTCTTCCTGGCAGGAGTAACCATTATCCCACTGACTGAACTTGTCTTATTATATAAGGAATGTGTAATGACTTCTCTTGAAGGTAACAGGTTTGCAGTCACTGCTGATACTCCAGATTGTAAAAGGAACTTTTATTCACCAGACGTAATTGTCCTCTAGAAGGATTACTGTTGAGTAGGCTCACTCTTTCTAGCTCTTTCTGAACTATGGTTGGCTGGCTCAACTCAGCTGTTCCGGCCCAAACTCCTCTCCAATCATGTTGGACAACAGATGTAAATGTCTCTTTTACTTCCTCTGATGAAGTGATGAGATGAGAGCCATACCCAAGTTATATGAACAGCTTGGGCTGAGCCCAGAGCATTTTTAAATCTCTGTTCTAACTATTTCTAGGCCTAGGCCTGGAAACTTTTAGCCTCCAAAAAATCTAACCTTCCAAGTTGACTGATTCAAACTGGTTTTTCATGGCTTCTGACTGAATTGCTCTGCTTAGCCTCAAACTAACTCTGGCACAGATTTCCTTGAAATTTTCCTATAAATTTGTTCTATCAAAATAAAAGAAGGGAGACAAATGTGTAAAACGACTTTGACATTTCTTTATATTCAGTCATCGTCAGGTTCAAAATTCCTTGAGCAGGGGATTCATTGAGGTTTGAATGGTCTTGAATTTCTCTGTCAATTTAATCTTTCATTCTTTCTTTAGAGCAGTGGTTCTCAACATCCCTAATATAATACAAGCCCTCATGTTGTAGTGACCCCCAAACATACAATTATTTCTTTGGTACTTCATACTGTAATCTTATCATGGCTATGAATCATAATGTAAATGTCTGATATGCAGGATATCTGACCCTGTGAACTAGTCATTAGATTCCCAAAGTGGTTGTTACCTACAGGGTGAGAATCATTGACTGATATTTATCACACTATCTGAAACAGTATATATATTTAAAAGTGTTTTAGGTCTTTAAGTATACGGTTTTTGTGGTTATGTTAACCATGTTACTTGGAAGCACTGAATAGTCCTCACACTGCAACCTAGTTTGGAGTTAGAGCCTTTAATAAGCCACTTAAGATTGAATGTGGTCCTAAGGTTGAGGCCCCAACCCAGTAGGATTTAGTATCCTTATATATAGCAAGCAGCATTGATCTTGTCATTAATCCTGAGAACAGGAAGAATGTAATGAGCTGGCAGCAGTCTACAAGCCAGACAAATCACTGTGAGTATCTCCATCATGGACTTAAAGAATAGGATTTTGAAAAATTAGGGGTTTTTATTTTCTCTCTGGATCATTCACTCTATGGTAATTTGTTATGGGATCCTCACAAAAATAATATACAGCACATATATGGACACATGAAAATGTCAAAATAGGTAATCAAAAATGAAGTTTTACTGTGATAATCAGATCCGAAAAACAAATACAAAAGCAGGAAGGATGCTTATGAGCATGGAATGTTCTATGCAATGGTGACCAAAGAAGGTTATTCTACCAATGAGCCACCAGAACATTTTAATCTCTGTGCTGGCTGGTCTTACATCAACTTCATACACAAACTAGAATTATCTGAAAGGTCCTGGATTCTACAAGAAAGCAGCCTGAGCAAGGCAGAGGAAACAATAGTAAGCAGCACCCTCTATGACCTCTGCATCAGCTCCTTCCTCCAGGTTCCTGCCCTGTTTGAGTTCCTGAACTGACTTCCCTCAGTGATGAACAGTGATATGGAAGTGTAAGCCAATAAAACCCGCTCCTCTCTAACTTGCTTTTTCTTCACTATATTTCTCCACAGCAATAGAAAGCCTAACTAAGACAATTTATATATTTTCTGATATTGTTTGCAATATGAAAAATATTGTCCTTTTTGAGAAGACTAGCGTAGCATTTACTAGTTATATGTAGATGGTTCAGGTTCTTTTACAAGTCCAGTCTCTGTTCTTATGTGTTTATTTAATTTTTCACCTTATGTTTAGTTGTCTGTCAATATATGCTCTCTGTGTACAGGTGGACATAAGAACCTAACTTGTGGAATCAGCTGTCTCCTTCTACCTATACGTGGGATACAGGTACTGTAAAGCAGTTTATCCACTAAGTCATCTCATTGGACCTCATGTTTGTTACCAGTGAAGATTTTGTGCAGAACATATTCCTCAGGAGGGCTTCACCCTCCCCACCTCTCACTGTAAGTTGCCCCCATCACTCTCTTTATTTCTGTGTCTCAGTTTCCCCACCCTCGCCTCTCACATGGGTGAGAACCTGGAACACCTGTCACATGAGTGTTTTGACGACATATGGTTAATAGATACAATAGTTTTCTGAATGGCTTTCATTTCTATCTTGTTCCTTGCTACCTTCTGTTCTCTACAATCGAGTCTCCATGGTTCCTGCCTTGTTCTTCATCCTGAAAGGCTGATCTGCATAGTAGTCTGCCTTGCTGAACACATGACCCCATGTCCCAATTCGTTTGATGCAAGTATGATCCCCACAATGATGATTCTTCTCTGGGAGGAGCCATGCATTCCTGCTTAGAAGAGGAGCCTGGCAGAGACCCCACAGAGCCAGCCAATCCCTTCCACCATATGAAGGAAGGTTCAACAGGAAGGCATTGTCTATGAGTCAGAAAGTTGGTCCTCCACAGACCTACACAATCTGCCTTGATCTCATACTTCTCTGCTTCTAGAGTACTGATCAATAGATTTCAACTGTTTATAACCACCCAGATCATGCCATTTTGTTACCACAGCCCACTCAGACCAAGACATCTTTCTATTCTTACAAGAACCCAGAGCCTACAGTAGATGTAAGGGACAAGGGGACCACGGAAAATACATTTTCTCAACTCGGTTTCTCATAGAGGAAGTTTGGAGCTGAAAGAGAGTGTTAGGATTTCATGCTAGACTGGACTTTATTAATAAAACATGAGATAGTTATTTCCTGTTTGAAATAACAAAGAATTGAGATAAATCCAAAGTATAGCGATTGAACCAAGACTTGATAGTGTTGTGGGGAAAGAAGTTACTGGCTGGCCAGGCTCCATCTCTTTCTACTTGGCAAATAAACCTGAAAATACCAAAACTAAAGGGAAACTGTAAGATAGCAAATGGATTACAAATTCACATTTAAGCTGAAGTGAAATTGAATTTGTTTATGTATGACTTATAAACATATCATTTCGATTCACTCTTTCCTAATAACCTATCAGCAAAGACAACTTGTAAGGTGAAAATTTGTATGTGGTTGAGGGGATTTTTCAGCATATTATCTAGGAGGTCCCAAGATAGTGTTCAGGACTCTGATAAAATTTGTAGGACTTTTAAAAGCAGTCAGTGTGATTTTTTAAAAATATATGTCAAGTGTAACATTTACACCTGGCTACTGTCACCTCATAGATCTGGCCATACATACTGCCAGTTTCTCTTTGGCCCAGTCAGATCTTACAAGAGCCATGATACCACCTACCTTCCTGGGAATGGTCCAGAGGGGCTGCAGACAGAACAAGTGACCACTGCCAGATCAGTTTAACTGTACCCACCGTTCTTCCAGAGCACCCCAGCCAGTGTCCTTGGGACCCTTTAAACGTCTGCTTCTTCTAGAAATACAGGAAAACATAGTGTCTTTTAGTATAGTTTTGTGATGTCAATTAATTGTGGACACATCTTTTGAGGTACAATGGTCACTACCACCAAGGGACATTAAAAAAGACAAACTCTTCTCTCCTTGAACGACAGAAATGTGTCTTCAGACCCTACTGCTTAGTTGGCTAAAATTTTTCTGAGAGTCGCATATAGGGACCCCATTCCACCCTAAAACCTGACATCAACCATCTCATGTGTTTCTGCTTTTGTTCCTGGACTTTAAGTCTGGAGCTATAAGCTATAGCTTATAGCATATATACTATATATACTATATGTACTACATGTACTATAAGTAGTATATATACATATATACTACATATTATATATATAGATAGATACATAAATACACAGTATATATATATATATATATATATATGTGTGTGTGTGTGTGTGTGTGTGTGTGTGTGTGTGTGTGTGTGTACTGTATATACTATATGTCATGTTACTGGTAAAATCAAAGTAGTTCTAACAACAATAACAACAACTGAGTTCTTGGTTAATTATGGTACTGCCGGATGATCTGAGCATAATACTTTCTAAAAAGTCAAGACTCCTGAGAGATAATACACATTATATTTTAGTTTCACAGAAAATACAAGTTTCTTTAAAAGTCAGCCAGAGTAAAAGAAAGAGAGTTTCTAAATTGTAGAAGGCCAGGAGCCAAAGCAAACTTCCCTGAGACTGTCTTGGATCTGTTTCCTCTTCACAACACCTAACATGATTCACAAAGTCACTGATAGGCAATTACCATTCAGTAGGTGTCTGTAATAATGAAGAAATGTCCAAGGAATCATTCAAAGACTGGATTGTCGATTCTTAATAATAGAGGTTAAATCGTGTAAAATGGGATTCAAGTTTGTGCGATTATGCATAACTCATGCAAATACCCAGTCTTTTTTCCCCATTCATCTCAGAATTATTTATTTTATTCACTGATAAAAGTGACATTCAACTCCACAGTCACTTTTGTTTATGCCTTGACAATGATGGGGCTCTAATTGAGCTTAATTTGAGATCTATCAAAATCTGACTGCATTTTAAACTCACTGTTGAGTAGCTGGGTCCTCATCTGAAATGTTCTCTCTGAGAAGAAGGAGGACGATTCTTACATGGTTTAGAAAGCACATGAAACTTAAGAGATTTACAGAACTCAGAAACATAGTTCACAAGGGCTCTCCCCAAGCAGTAAACAGTTGCGGAGAGAGGGGGCCCTTCTGTGGAGCTGCCTGCAAGTTGTACAGGGAAGTCTAGGGATGCAGTTTATATGAGCTGCTGCCTCTGCAGGGCTGGCCTTCTCAGGAAAGCAGCTGCCCGAGTCACCTACATTCCTGTAAATAATTCCAGTAAGTCACTGGTTCATGAAGTTAGACTTTGGTCTGTTACTACTGTTTTATTTGGGGTAAAGAGATGTTTGTTTATGTCTTGCTAGGGGAAGTCACATACTACCACAATGTGAAGATAATATTCTAATTACCCAAGTATTTCTTTTTTTCTCTTTTTGCACATCTACCAACATCAGAAGTGTGAAACTGCGTGAGGGTTTGACTGGTCACTGAACCAAGTCCATGCTCCTTCATTTCAAAATTTGCTCCTCTGGTGGTCACCTGCTCCAGAGCCTTCCCTGATCTCCCTCATATGTCACTGCAGAGGTTCCATTCTTTATCTCTTTCAGCATCTGACTTATAGCCTTACATAAAGAACCACACTAAAATAGTAGTAACACCTATTATAAGTGTGGCGAGGGTAACAGTGTGTTCGTCATTGTGAACTCGAATTGAAATTCATGCCTCAATTTCATCTGCAGAACAATGTTCACAATATACACACTTCTATGAGAAGTAGGAAGAGAGAGAGAGAGAGAGAGAGAGAGAGAGAGAGAGAGAGAGAGAGAGAGAGAGAGAGAGAGAGAGAGAGAGAGAGAGCCCAGACAGTGGCTTGGGGATCATTCTAAGAATCTGAAGTTATTTCTTGCTCAAGGGAGCTGCCTCACCAGTTTGAGCATGAAAGGGCTGAGAGAGTATTGTGGATGTTAGTGGATGCTAATGATTCTTAGAGTTGTCTTCCTTTTCAAGAGGGTGATAGATTTGCAAGGACAGATAAAGTTTCTGCTGCAACCTCTCTAAGCTGGAGTAGCAGAATAAAGACAGGCCGTAGCTCTTCAGACCAGGGCTGTTTCTCCCTCACATATGCAGCTTCTGTCTCCTCTGGTCACTCACACTCCTTCATCCTACTCTTCCCTTAGCATCTGACCGTAATGCCAATGTAGGGGATTGTGTGCATGTGTGTGTGTCCGTGGGTGAGAGTGGTATGTGGTGTGTGGTGTGTAGTGTGTGTGTGTGTTTAATTGCTTAAAATATCTAAAATGGCCAAGAACTATCTGCAAAGGTGATGTTGGGAAACAAGGGAAGTCTAAATAAAGAATGGGCCTCATCTCAAAGCCCAAGCATTAGACTGGGGATAAGAACAGTTGAAAGTAGGCAGATGATCTTGTGTGTTTTACCAGATTCTTTCTGATGGCGATAATAAAACCAAATGGCCAGTTCCAGTAGTTTTGCAGGAAACCTTTTAAAACAATTTAGCACTTACAGTGCACTGTTACTTCTCTAATCAAGTGCTATTTCTATTTGTAAGAAGAGAAACTGAGACAGACAACAGTATCAGCAGACAGCACTCAGGTAAGAGGCTCAATTATTCCAAATGCTGTGGGCTAGCACCCAGATAGGTCCTACATAAAACCTGTGATAGGAAACTCAAGGGAATTCAGAGCCACATATTTCCAATAAAGCACCAGTCCTCCAGATGTTTACATCCTGATGTTTTAAAGTTCTAGTTTCTCCTTCCCTTATTTGGCAGATCCTAAGTGAAAAGTACCAAGGTTTAGATATAGTTCCTGTGGCTGTCTTAATTTGCACTTGAAAGCAATGCCATCTTTTGTGACATCTGATTTGACAAAACAGACTAGAGAAATAGTCTCTGTGAGACTCTGTTTCCCCACCCCCACCCCCACCCCCACCCCACCCCCACCCCCACCCCCACCCCAACCCCCAACACATTAGATAACATCTGATATCAGTAGCTCTTTAGGATGTGGTTTTGAAGGAGACCTTCCTTCAGCTTGTCTCAATGGAATAGCTACAAGTTTTATATGGATTCTATTATACAATGAAATGTGGCGGATACAAAAGTAATTTCTATTCATGAATTAGCTGGGTACATAGGTTTAATAATATTGACATTACAGTAACATGCCCACTAGCACACTGTCACGGTGTCATCTGCTAAGTGTTTCTTACCAATGCGTTTCAGGCCCTGGTTAATCATAATTTGTTAAAGGCAGCGGGGCTGCACATATTAATTCTCTCATAATGTGCACATCACATTCTTGAATGGCACATGATTTAATTCATGATAACTTGGATTATGACTGCATGAATAAAATACTCAGCTTCATCCAAATGGGAAGATTCCACGCTGCAGCCTGATTACAGTTGGGAAATTGAACTGTGTAAGAGTGAGGGCTGAGGGGTCGGGCGAGAAAACGTTTGGCTGAATGTAGTGTCGATGTAGCTTGCCTCTGGTCCCTGGTCATTTCCTCTTCTGACTCAAAGATGGACAGAAGGAGGGATGAGAATGAAATCAGTCTCTGGCCTCTTTCCTAAGCTGCCCTGGTTACTTAAACCTGATCTTTTGACTCTGCCTAAAGTGTGGAAATGGAGAGAGTTCAATTGGTTACATTGTTTCTCTCAAGTGTAGGAGAATCAAGAGTTGGCTCAGTTGCTGGTCAAATTTGAGGATCTGATTTAATCCCAGATGAAAAACTCATAATAAGATGCCAGGCATGCGGATGCTTCTGTCATCCAAGTGTTTCAGAGGTGGTAACGGGAGGCTCCATGGAGATCACTGGCAGGCAGTCCAGCCCAAGCAGTGAACTCCAGGTCAGTGAGAGCCTCTGCCTCAAAACACAAGCTCCCGAGGCATGGTACCAAGTTTGGTCTCTAGACTCTACACACTCAGCCACATACTCATGCCTGAGTGTACCCAGCACATGTACACACAACTGCATACCTGGATGCACACACATATGTGCACACAGAAGTACAGGAACCTAGTGAGTTTCAGTCACTTATTCAATGCTCAATTATTGATCATCTCCATAATCACTGCTGATCCAAGATAATAGACTTTCTATCTCAAGTGCCTTAATCAAAGTTATAAAGTAGACATTAAATCGCAGGCCATAGAATGATCATAAGCCAGCCTCAGTAAGAGCTACCAAAGCTTCAATCTGGCAAAATGTGTCTCCCTGTGAGTTTTGAAAATTCGTCAAGCATGCTGTTTGCCTTCTGCGTGACCTCCTGTAACCAAGTGCAGAGAAACACTAGGGATCCTCTAGCTAGTGGTGACAGGTGGCAGGTGGGCCTGGTTTCCTGCCATCCTGGCTCCTCTTCATTGGTCTTGGGAACACTCACAAGCTCCCTCTTTTTCTGCCATATCCTGTTCTCATTTAAAATGTTTTACTTGCTGGAACTAACTGTGGGTATACATACTTTATACAAAGTATCTCCTTACTTTTGGTACTACCTCTGGTTCTTCATTATACAAATTATGTCATGTGGTGAAATATTCTTGAGACTTGAAGGATTTGCTCAATGCAGACTTTAATCAGAAAGTTCCTATTGCATTAGAAAGATGAGCGGGAATGTGCCAAGTTGTCGCTCTTTAGATGAAGCAGGTAAGCAAGCCCACTGCTGACCAAGGAGCATGAGAAATGACACTTAGTGTCCTATTGCCTTTTCTTCTTTCTTCTCAGACAACGGGCATTCTTCCTGGTTTTCATGCCGATTCTTTTCAAGAACGTATCAAATTGATCTTAAGCTCCATGTTGAAATTCAAGGGATGGGAAATAATCACACAATCCTCAAGGACGGAAGACAGGTAGGAGGTTCAAATTACACACTGTAGTGAAAAACTACAAAGTGGCCAAAGCGTGGTACCGACACTATCAAGAAACGGGATTGGAAAGCCCAGCCTTAAGAGGGGGAGTGTAAGAACAAGCGGCTTCAGCGAACCCAGTGGTTTAACAAAGACGAGGAAGGAGTAGGTGAGGACCCTCATAAGAGGCTCATGTATGAAAATGCAGACATCACAGAACAATGATGGATGCATGGCCAGTTAGAGGAAGGGAATGGGGGCGTGGCCGGTTAGAGGAACGGGATGGGGGCGTGGCCACTTAGAGGAAAGTGAGCCACACTGCAGATTTAAAAGTACAGAGCTGGCCTCAGGACTGAGGGTTTCAGTTAGCAAAGAAAGTTTAAAGGGCTGTTTATAGCAAAGGCCGAGGGTCTAAGAGATTTTCAAACTCCATGGTCCATCAGACCTCCGTCAAGGGAAATAGGAGTGTCTGGGAGAGGCAGAAAATGGGTGCATGCAGAGAATTTACAGAAGTATTTTTCATGGCCCATTCTCTTTACACGCAGTATTTGCAGCCACAGAGGTAGCTGTGATTTCACAGAATGGTTTAGAATGGAGCTGAAGTGAATGAAGTCTTACTTGCCGCTGAAGGGAATGCTTCAAGTGTCTAGCCATTCTATCAGATTTTGCATCTGTGCGTGAAGGTGTAGCAACAGATCTGACTCCGCTGAGCTGTGACACGCTGAGTTCATTAGTATCATTTCCTCTTCCTCTGAGTATAGCCAAGAACGCCAGCCCCCACACGGGATGCATGAGGACTGGGTATCTGTTTGCCAATGGACCACTGGATGCGGTGAAGACAGCTCATTCTTTATTCTGCTTCCATCTCTGGCCTGTCTGATGGTTTTGTCAACAAGGGGTGACACCATGCCAAGCATCGTTGTGATTTTTATGACCTGGACATCTGTCTAGTGTGTACTAGACTAGGACCACACGTTCTGTCAAAGACGCTATGGAAAAACTGCCAGATGGTAATGAATTTTAGCCACTGCTGACTTCAGCTGGATACAAACAAACGACCTAAGGGAACCAGATCCTAACCCTTTCAAACTAACCTCTCTTTCCAAGCTATGATAGCAAATGCACCATTCACGTAGAAACAAACTTCAAGCCATGGCAAAATAATGGAAACCATTTTAAAGTAGATATTGAATAAAAAAACTATAAAGAGAGCAAACATGGTTTTGTTTTTGAAAGCCTTTATTCTTCCCTACATCTGAAAGGGCTAGAAGCAGAAATAAGGAAAACATGTCCACATTTGCTTTCCTGACTTGTTTAGCCCCAAATAGAAATGGTTATTATAATTACTGCCTCACTCACAACATTCCCAGAGCCGTGTAACTAAAATTTGACACTTAGAAAAGCAAGAACAGGGTTATAGCTGGAGTAGGACATTGTGCTCTAATATTTAAATTTCCACACAAACATAATTGTTTTTATTGATTTGTTTTCCTTTTGTTTTAGTGCCAACTCTTATTAGTGACTTTATTAATTTTTATATTATATATGTGGGTGTGTTTTGCCTGCATGTTTGTCTTTGCACCATGTGAATGCAGTGCCCACAGAGGCTAGAAGAGAGTGTTGTATTCCATAGGACTGAATTTTACAGGCAGTTATGCGCTGCTGTGTGGTTCTGGGAATTGAACCCAGGTCCTCTGGAAAAGCAACGATGCTCTTCACCTACAGTACTTGGTGCCAATGGGACTATCAAAGTTTTTTTCAAGGTCTTATGTATTCTTGGTGGAAGATTACAGACCTGTTGCATACACACTGTAACTGTAATTTTCACAGATATAAGAGTGAATTCTTGCTTATTTTCCTTTCTTCCAAAAATGAGGAGAGTGTTGTCTCCTGAGGGTCAAGGTTATCTGGTGTTACCATGGGTCAAAGGTTGTCTGGTGTTACCATGGGGTCAATGTTGTCTATTATTGCAATGGGTTATCTTTGATTAATTCATGTGTGAGTTAGGGGTTTGTGATTTCTGAATTTACTTTCTGAGCACAAATCAATGTGTTAAGCTGCAGGTCTTGCTAAGAACTGTGCAGAAAGATTATAGTAGACAAATTATGAAAGATACAGTTTATTTTTAATATACTCCCTCTACTGAGTAGTTTTGTGTCAAGTTGACACAGCAGGAGTTATCAGAGAGAAATGAGCTTCAGTTGGGGAAATGCCTCCATGAGATCCAACTGTAAGGCATTTTCTCAATTAGTGATCAAGGGGGAAAGGCCCCTTGTGGTTGGGACCATCTCTGGGCTGGTAGTCTTGGGTTCTATAAGAGAGCAGGCTTGGCAAGCCAGCGGAAGCAAGCCAGTAAGGAACATCCCTCCATGGCCTCTGTATCAGCTCCTGCCTCCTGACCTGCTTGAGTTCCAGTTCTGAATTCCTTGGTGATGAACAGCAATGTGGAAGTGTAAGCTGAATAAACCCTTTCCTCCCCAACTTGCTTCTTGATGATGATGTTTGTGCAGGAATAGAAACCCTGACTAAGACACTTCCCAAAGATTAGACTCTTCAGACCCTTTCCTTCATTTTCCATGTGCACCTAGAATGGGAATAGTTGCAGGCCCGTGTGGCTGTCACAGGACAAGGAACTGTTTAATTTAGTTTCATATAGTAATAATTTTGAGGCGTGTTCAGCTTCAAATCCTAGTTAAAGAACTTATCTTTCAGGGATGTGTTGCAGGATTTTCCCTGTCCAATCTCATTAGGGCAGTGGGAGGCATGAGATTGGACAGAGAAAAGGGAGGTGGAGCTAAGAGTTGAGGGAGTCAGAGAGCTCTCAGGGGAGAGGAAAGAAGATGGCGGCAGACTAGTACCTGCAGGGCAGTTACCAGCCACAAGTAGCTATGATTTCACAAGGTTAGACATATTGGGATAAAGCTTTTATCATTATCAATTGGCCCCGAAATAATTGTATTGGCATCTTGTAAATTATAATTTTATTGATACATAAATCTGATTGGTTAACTAAAAGCCTAAAGAGTTTTAATTCTGCCGGGTAATTAGATGTTGAGATGGCTAACCATGGGGTGCATAGTAGTGAGAGGAACTTGGGGGTGGGTGGTCCCCTGATGGAGAGATGGCCCAGCAAGAGCCCTGTGGTCTGGCGTGGCCAGAGAGTCGACTGGCCAGCAGGAGCGCGGGAGCGTAATCCGGCCCTGCAGGGACTTGGCAGGTTCATTTTTTTTTTTTTTTTTTTTTTTTTTTTAGAATCTGTAACTGTTATTTATCTTTACTGCTCTCTTTCTTTTTTTTTCATTTTTAATTAGGTATTTAGCTCATTTACATTTCCAATGCTATACCAACAGTCCCCCATACCCACCCACCCCCACTCCCCTACCCACCCACTCCCCCTTTTTGGCCCTGGCGTTACCCTGTACTGGGGCATATAAAGTTTGCGTGTCCAATGGGCCTCTCTTTCCAGTGATGGCCGACTAGGCCATCTTTTGATACATATGCAGCTAGAGTCAAGAGCTCTGGGATACTGGTTAGTTCATTATGTTGTTCCGCCTATAGGGTTGCAGATCCCATTAGCTCCTTGGGTACTTTCTCTAGCTCCTCCATTGGGAGCCCTGTGATCCATCCATTAGCTGACTGTGAGCATCCACTTCTGTGTTTGCTAGGCCCCGGCATAGTCTCACAAGAGACAGCTACATCTGGGTCCTTTCGATAAAAACTTGCTAGTGTATGCAATGGTGTCAGCGTTTGGATGCTGATTATGGGGTGGATCCCTGGATATGGCAGTCTCTACATGGACCATCCTTTCATCTCAGCTCCAAACTTTGTCTCTGTAACTCCTTCCAAGGGTGTTTTGTTCCCACTTCTAAGGAGGGCATAGTGTCCACACTTCAGTCTTCATTTTTCTTGAGTTTCATGTGTTTAGGAAATTGTATCTTATATCTTGGGTATCCTAGGTTTTGGGCTAATATCCACTTATCAGTGAGTACATATTGTGTGAGTTCCTTTGTGAATGTGTTACCTCACTCAGGATGATGCCCTCCAGGTCCATCCATTTGGCTAGGAATTTCATAAATTCATTCTTTTTAATAGCTGAGTAGTACTCCATTGTGTAGATGTACCACATTTTCTGTATCCATTCCTCTGTTGAGGGGCATCTGGGTTCTTTCCAGCTTCTGGCTATTATAAATAAGGCTGCTATGAACATAGTGGAGCATGTGTCCTTCTTACCAGTTGGGGCATCTTCTGGATATATGCCCAGGAGAGGTATTGCTGGATCCTCTGGTAGTACTATGTCCAATTTTCTGAGGAACCGCCAGACTGATTTCCAGAGTGGTTGTACAAGCCTGCAATCCCACCAACAATGGAGGAGTGTTCCTCTTTCTCCACATCCACGCCAGCATCTGCTGTCACCTGAATTTTTCATCTTAGCCATTCTGACTGGTGTGAGGTGGAATCTCAGGGTTGTTTTGATTTGCATTTCCCTGATGATTAAGGATGTTGAACATTTTTTCAGGTGCTTCTCTGCCATTCGGTATTCCTCAGGTGAGAATTCTTTGTTCAGTTCTGAGCCCCATTTTTAATGGGGTTATTTGATTTTCTGAAGTCCACCTTCTTGAGTTCTTTATATATGTTGGATATTAGTCCCCTATCTGATTTAGGATAGGTAAAGATCCTTTCCCAATCTGTTGGTGGTCTTTTTGTCTTATTGACGGTGTCTTTTGCCTTGCAGAAACTTTGGAGTTTCATTAGGTCCCATTTGTCAATTCTCGATCTTACAGCACAAGCCATTGCTGTTCTGTTCAGGAATTTTTCCCCTGTGCCCATATCTTCAAGGCTTTTCCCCACTTTCTCCTCTATAAGTTTCAGTGTCTCTGGTTTTATGTGAAGTTCCTTGATCCACTTAGATTTGACCTTAGTACAAGGAGATAAGTATGGATCGATTCGCATTCTTCTACATGATAACAACCAGTTGTGCTAGCACCAATTGTTGAAAATGCTGTCTTTCTTCCACTGGATGGTTTTAGCTCCCTTGTCGAAGATCAAGTGACCATAGGTGTGTGGGTTCATTTCTGGGTCTTCAATTCTATTCCATTGGTCTACTGCTCTGTCTCTATACCAGTACCATTCAGTTTTTATCACAATTGCTCTGTAGTAAAGCTTTAGGTCAGGCATGGTGATTCCACCAGAGGTTCTTTTATCCTTGAGAAGACTTTTTGCTATCCTAGGTTTTTTGTTATTCCAGATGAATTTGCAAATTGCTCCTTCTAATTCGTTGAAGAATTGAGTTGGAATTTTGATGGGGATTGCATTGAATCTGTAGATTGCTTTTGGCAAGATAGCCATTTTTACAATGTTGATCCTGCCAATCCATGAGCATGGGAGATCTTTCCATCTTCTGAGATCTTCTTTAATTTCTTTCTTCAGAGATTTGAAGTTTTTATCATATAGATCTTTCACTTCCTTAGTTAGAGTCACGCCAAGATATTTTATATTATTTGTGACTATTGAGAACGGTGTTGTTTCCCTAATTTCTTTCTCAGCCTGTTTATTCTTTGTATAGAGAAAGGCCATTGACTTGTTTGAGTTTATTTTATATCCAGCTACTTCACCGAAGCTGTTTATCAGGTTTAGGAGTTCTCTGGTAGAATTTTTAGGGTCACTTATATATACTATCATATCATCTGAAAAAGTGATATTTTGACTTCCTCTTTTCCAATTTGTATCCCCTTGATCTCCTTTTGTTGTCGAATTGCTCTGGCTAATACTTCAAGTACTATGTTGAAAAGGTAGGGAGAAAGTGGGCAGCCTTGTCTAGTCCCTGATTTTAGTGGGATTGCTTCCAGCTTCTCTCCATTTACTTTGATGTTGGCTACTGGTTTGCTGTAGATTGCTTTTACCATGTTTAGGTATGGGCCTTGAATTCCTGATCTTTCCAACACTTTTATCATGAATGGGTGTTGGATCTTGTCAAATGCTTTTTCTGCATCTAACGAGATGATCATGTGGTTTTTGTCTTTGAGTTTGTTTATATAATGGATTACATTGATGGATTTTCGTATATTAAACCATCCCTGCATCCCTGGAATAAAACCTACTTGGTCAGGATGGATGATTGCTTTAATGTGTTCTTGGATTCGGTTAGCGAGAATTTTATTGAGGATTTTTGCATCGATATTCATAAGAGAAATTGGTCTGAAGTTCTCTATCTTTGTTGGGTCTTTCTGTGGTTTAGGTATCAGAGTAATAGTGGCTTCATAAAATGAGTTGGGTAGAGTACCTTCTACTTCTATTTTGTGAAATAGTTTGTGCAGAACTGGAATTAGATCTTCTTTGAAGGTCTGATAAAACTCTGCACTAAACCCGTCTGGTCCTGGGCTTTTTTTGGCTGGGAGACTATTGATAACTGCTTCTATTTCTTTAGGTGATATGGGACTGTTTAGATGGTCAACTTGATCCTGATTCAACTTTGGTACCTGGTATCTGTCCAGAAATTTGTCCATTTCGTCCATGTTTTCCAGTTTTGTTGAGTATAGCCTTTTGTAGAAGGATCGGATGGTGTTTTGGATTTCTTCAGGATCTGTTGTTATGTCTCCCTTTTCATTTCTGATTTTGTTAATTAGGATTTTGTCCCTGTGCCCTTTAGTGAGTCTAGCTAAGGGTTTATCTATCTTGTTGATTTTTTTCAAAGAACCAACTCCTCGTTTGGTTAATTCTTTGAATAGTTCTTCTTGTTTCCACTTGGTTGATTTCACCCCTGAGTTTGATTATTTCCTGCCGTATACTCCTCTTGGGTGAATTTGCTTCCTTTTTTTCTAGAGCTTTTAGATGTGTTGTCAAGCTGCTAGTATGTGCTCTCTCCCGTTTCTTCTTGGAGGCACTCAGAGCTATGAGTTTCCCTCTTAGAAATGCTTTCATTGTGTCCCATAGGTTTGGGTACGTTGTGGCTTCATTTTCATTAAACTCTAAAAAGTCTTTAATTTCTTTCTTTATTCCTTCCTTGACCAAGGTACCATTGAGAAGAGTGTTGTTCAGTTTCCACGTGAATGTTGGCTTTCCATTATTTATGTTGTTATTGAAGATCAGTCTTAAGCCATGGTGGTCTGATAGGATACATGGGACAATTTCAATATTTTTGTATCTGTTGAAGCCTGTTTTGTGACCAATTATATGGTCAATTTTGGAGAAGGTCCCATGAGGTGCTGAGAAGAAGGTATATCCTTTTGTTTTAGGATAAAATGTTCTGTAGATATCTGTCAGGTCCATTTGTTTCATAACTTCTGTTAGTTTCACTGTGTCCCTGTTTAGTTTCTGTTTCCACGATCTGTCCATTGATGAAAGTGGTGTGTTGAAGTCTCCCACTATTATTGTGTGAGGTGCAACGTGTGCTTTGAGCTTTACTAAAGTGTCTTTAATGAATGTGGCTGCCCTTGCATTTGGAGCGTAGATATTCAGAATTGAGAGTTCCTCTTGGAGGATTTTACCTTTGATGAGTATGAAGTGTCCCTCCTTGTCTTTTTTAATAACTTTGGGTTGGAAGTCGATTTTATCAGATATTAAAATGGCTACTCCAGCTTGTTTCCTCAGACCATTTGCTTGGAAAATTGTTTTCCAGCCTTTCACTCTGAGGTAGTCTCTGTCTTTTTCCCTGAGATGGGTTTCCTGTAAGCAGCAAAATGTTGGGTCTTGTTTGTGTAGCCAGTTTGCTAGTCTATGTCTTTTTATTGGGGAGTTGAGACCATTGATATTAAGAGTTATTAAGGAAAAGTAATTGTTGCTTCCTGTTGTTTTTGTTGATATAGTTGGCATTCTGTTCTTGTGGCTGTCTTCTTTTAGTTTTGTTGAGGGATTATCTTCTTGTTTTTTCTAGGGCGTGGTTCCCGTCCTTGTATTGGTTTTTTTTTTCTGTTATTATCCTTTGAAGGGCTGGATTCGTGGAGAGATAATGGGTGAATTTAGTTTTGTCGTGGAATACTTTGGTTTCTCCATCTATGGTAATTGAGAGTTTGGCTGGGTATAGTAGCCTGGGCTGGAGTTTGTGTTCTCTTAGTGTCTGTATAACATCTGTCCAGGCTCTTCTGGCTTTCATAGTCTCTGGTGAAAAATCTGGTGTAATTCTGATAGGCTTGCCTTTATATGTTACTTGACCTTTTTCCCTTACTGCTTTTAGTATTCTATCTTTATTTAGTGCATTTGTTGTTCTGATTATTATGTGTCGGGAGGAATTTCTTTTCTGGTCCAGTCTATTTGGAGTTCTGTAGGCTTCTTGTATGTTCATGGGTATCTCTTTCTTTAGATTTGGGAAGTTTTCTTCAATAATCTTGTTGAAGATTTTTGCTGGTCCTTTGAGTTGAAAATCTTCATTCTCATCCACTCCTATTATCCGTAGGTTCGGTCTTCTCATTGTGTCCTGGATTTCCTGGATGTTTTGAGTTAGGATCTTTTTGCATTTTCCATTTTCTTTGATTGTTGTGCTGATGTTCTCTTTGGAATCTTCTGCACCTGAGATTCTCTCTTCCATTTCTTGTATTCTGTTGCTGATGCTCGCTTCTATGATTCCAGATTTCTTTACTAGTGTTCCTATCTCCACTGTTGCCTCACTTTGGGTTTTCTTTATTGTGTCTACTTCCCTTTTTAGGTCTTGGGTGGTTTTATTCAATTCCATCACCTGTTTGGTTGTGTTTTCCTGCAATTCTTTAAGGTATTTTTGTGTTTCCTCTTTAATGTCTTCTACCTGTTTGGTTATGTTTTCCTGTAATTCTTTAAGGAATTTTTGTGTTTCCTCTTTAATGTCTTCTACTTGTTTAGCAGTGTTCTCCTGTATTTCTTTAAGTGAGTTATTTAAGTCCTTCTTGATGTCCTCTACCATCATCATGAGATATGCTTTTAAATCCAGGTCTTGCTTTTCAGGTGTGTTGGGGTGCCCTGGACTGGGCGAAGTGGGAGTGCTGGGTTCTGATGATGGTGAGTAGTCCTGGTTTCTGTTAGTAAGATTCTTACATTTACCTTTCGCCATCTGGTAATCTCTGGAGTTAGTTGTTATAGTTGTCTCTGTTTAGAGATTGTTCCTCTGGTGATTTTGTTACCCTCAATCAGCAGACCAGGGAGACTAGCTCTCTTCCCTGAGTTTCAGT
Source organism: Mus musculus (assembly GCF_000001635.26). Lineage (NCBI taxonomy): Eukaryota > Metazoa > Chordata > Mammalia > Rodentia > Muridae > Mus > Mus musculus. Next base: position 244,311 of record NT_166305.2, read on the forward strand.
GGTCAGAGCAGTCTCTGCAGGCAAGCTCTCCTCTTTCAGGGAGGTGCACATTTATCTGGTGTTTGGACCTCCTCCTGGCCGAAGATGAAGGCCCAAAACAGGATCTTTCCCAGAAGCTGTGTTGCTTTGGCCTGCAGACTGCCCGCTGCGGAGTCCCAGAATCAAGGTGGCCCCGGCGGAACGTGAGGCAGAAGCCTCCTGGGCTGTGCGGACACCTGTGCTCTGACCAGGAAGGTGGCAGGTTGTCTGTAGCCGAAAATGGCGCCGCCTCAGAGGCTCTGTGGCTCTTGCCTGTCCCAGAAGTTGCTGGCCTCTGTGTTCCACACTCTCACCCGCAGACCGCCCGCCGCGGAGTCCCGGAACCAAGGTGGCCCCCACAGAATGTGAGGCAGAAGCCTCTCGGGCCGGGTGGACCCCTGTGCTCTCACCAGGAAGGTGGCCGGTTGTCTGGAGCCGGAAATGGCGCCGCCTCAGAGCGGCAGGTTCATTTTTTAATGTTTCCCGCAGCAGAGGTAATATAAAGAAGGATCATAAGATGTTATCATACTTAAAATAATTGGACTATGTGAAGGAAGAGCTCAGAGAAAGTCAGATGTGTAGATTTCCTTCCGAATAGAATTATCTTTGCAAGTATTTGTTTTCCTGGTTCATGTGTGACATTTGAGTCACATTTCGTTTTATCTAAAATTTGAGGAACTGTGAGATTCCTTCTGTTGTATACATTTCTGAGGAAGGAGTATGCACTGTGCTAGTTGAATGGCACAATGTCAGCGTATACCTGATGAAAGGTTTCTATTCACAGATGTTGGAATATGTGGGGCAGGGAGCAGTGCACTTTTGGTATTAAAGGCCTCATTTGGCAAAATTTTCCATGCAGTCAATAGTGTGTGTGTGTGTGTGTGTGTGTGTGTGTGTGAGAGAGAGAGAGAGAGAGAGAGAGAGAGAGAGAGAGAGAGAGAGAGATGTTTACCATTCTAAATGAAACTAATTACATTAGTTTATTGCTTTGCCCAATGCGAGCTAGAGCTAGGTACTCTAACAATTGTAGTCTTTACATTGTGGAGGCTGAGAATCCAGTTGCTTCCCAGGCCTGGTCACCACACCAACTTCTTCCAGTCATCAGGGAAATCGGGGAGGCTTTCTAGAAAACTGTTAGAATTGGACAATCATAGAGGATGGTTGAAGGAGGTTGCTTTTGATATTTGTTGAGAGAGGATATATCAAATAAATTAATCATGATATATTTGATATACATTGAGGGAGGAGAGCAGCAGCAAATGGGAAGTTTCCTCTGGCTGAGGCACACATGGGATCAAGCTGCTTTCCCTAGGACCTTTCTATTTCCTTGGCACCCGCTGGGACATCACCCACAGTAAGGGTGATCCTCACATTCCAGTTAACCCTCTATAGAAATCCTCTCTCATAGACACACCTCTGAGAACTGCCCCAGCAAAAGGCCAACAGCGTATTATGTATATGTATATACATATATACACAACAGCATATGTGTATATTACATGTATATTATATGTATATGCATGTGTATGACATATGGTATGTATATATACCATCATAAAGACTCATCTAGTCATCACAACAACTTACCTCATCTTGAGGCAGAAGTGTCTGGAGGGCGAGGAATTGCAGTCTCGTTCTCCCTCCTGGCATTTTCTGTACATTCTATGCATGCACACAGTGGCATCTGCCAGGAAGGGGGTCTCTTTCATCCTTTGGATATTTTATAGAATGTCTTCAATGTGTCCAGCAATCAGCCTCCGGTAAAGAAATGAGTCTTTAGAAAAAGAAGCTATCCTTAAAAGTAAGGATTTGCAACCAGAAATGTATATGTATATGTATATGTATATGTATATGTATATGTATATGTATATGTATATGTATATGTATATGTATATGTATATGTATATGTATATGTATATGTATATGTATATGCATATGCATATGCATATGTATATGTATATGTATATGTATATGTATATGTATATGTATATGTATATGATGATGTATATGTATATATGTATATGTATATGATGTATATATTTTTTTAAACTACTGAGTAAAAAGTTTTAGAAAATCAACTGTTCTATGAAAAATCATTACATATGACTTAGTTACCTCCCTATTAGCATTAGAAATATTTTACATTAGGTAAACAATAAATACAGAGGCTCTTCCCTGTAATTTAAGAAGATAATGATCTGGGAGGATAAATGGGAATTATATGAAAGGAAACTAAAATCAACATCAAATCCTATGTAAGATAATGTGGATTGTAGTGCTGTGAATGTCCGTTGTGGACCAAAGTTTCTTGACCAGTAGCTTGGGACCCCACATAACCTCACTCACTTAATATGAGGGTACCAGAGAATTTGTCAAGGAAAAGGACTTCTGGAAACACAGCAACAATGAGTTCAAAATCGAATGTTACGTCCTTTATGCCATGTGACTCACCAAGCCTTGTTCTGGACACACAGTGGATACACTGTGCACTGTGCATGTGGTTCCATGTAGTCCCCCCACTACCACCACTGCCCTCTGCCTGAGTCACCTGCTGTGGAGGTGGCGCTACTTGGTGTGGAGTTGTGGCATGTTCTCTGCTCTTAAAAAGCTTTCTGTCTTTGTGGAAACATGGTGGCCCAGTTGTAGAAAACGAAGCCTTCTCCAGCTTTCACACGAGCACTTACATGTCACGTTGGTCTATGGCTGCACTAGACTGTGTTAGATAAGCACACACATGCGTGCTGTTATTACAGACTTGATTTCTTCCTGGGTAAATTATGAGAATTGTATATACCCTAAAACTGTTTTAAAAATCATTTTTATGATCTGCTAACAAAAGACGGTTTTCATTCCTATTATATGTATATATTCATATAGCTAGGGTCATTTAACCATCTCTCCTGTGGAAAGAACTCACATGTGGGAAGTTTTAAGAAGCCATGATGCATACAGTAGCCACTACAATGATGCGTAACCCCAAAGGGCTTTGTTTTATAGATGAGCATGTGGGAAAACTGGACATATTAAAAATGAAAGCAAATTTAAAAAGTAATTTGTTAATTTAAAAATAAGTTATTACATGTTCCTGGTAATATGTTTTTAATTTGTTTTAAGATTTATTACTTATTTATGTGCATTCATGTGTGGTTTTGTGCTCATGAGTGAAAGTGCCCATGGAGGCCAGAATAGGCCTTGAATTCCCTAGAGTAAGTCTTTACCACAGCTGTGGATCTCCTAACCTGGCTGCTGGCAACAGAACTCTGGTCCCCGGTAACATCTCATAACCACCGCACCATCTCTTCAGTACTGGTACTATTTTATTTGAAGAAAAATATCACTGTGCTCAGGGCAATGAGAGAAAGCCTGGGGTCCTGGTATGGCTTACAAGTACATGCGAGTTAGGGACTAGAAGCCTTTCTATTCCTGCTCTTTTTTGTTGAGTGGGGCATGAAGCGAGATTTTTGAGGATGGGTAGTTAACATGAGCATGCCTGGATCTTAGGGCATGATGTGATCCACCACACCGCTGTGTCCAATGGTCCACATCAGCCCTCATCATCCTGTGGTATGGATGCTGAGTGTCATTCTAACCTTCTTCCACTGCATCATTGGTCCAGGAGGGAAACTCTGCTGTGTGGAGCTTCCTAACTTGCTATGATCATTCATGGTATCTTTCCAGGTTTTAGTCTCTCTTTCACAGCCTCTCCCTCACTCTCTGGTCCTACTTCATTGCTGTAAAAAGCATCTCTGTGCTCACAGACTCCAAATCCTGCCCCTAAAGAGACGCGATGAGTGGCCTGCTCTGCATATATTCTTGGAGGCTCGAGTAGGATTCTTAGGATGTTTAGAGCAGACTCACCTTCCTCGTGCACTCCTTGCTGGCTCCTTCTACTCCTCTTGCCTGCCTCTTGGCCTTCCCAAGCAATTGAGGGCTAAACTCTCAATTCCAGCCCTTCTCACTGTTCTCTTTATAATCGAATTCCTTCTTGCAAATATACTCATCACTGTGTGGTCTTCGCTCTGAGGCTGTTTTTTTAGTCACTCCCACGGAAATCCAGGAATGCACCAAGATGTGCAGCCCTGGGTCCTTTATCCTCTCCTGGTATCGTCTTCCCCATGGAGTCTTATTTTCTGAGGCAGTATGCCGCTGGAGACAGTTTTGATGGTTGCAAGGGTACATTGTGGTGGATGCTTGTGCCTCAAGGTGGTGACAGGCAAGTCCTTAGGGGATTGAGGTGATGGGTTCTCACATGAAAACCTTGAATTCTCTGAAAGTTCTGCTGCAAGAAAAGCAAGCCTGGTGTTTTTGTTTTCTGTTGCTCTTAGCTCAAAATGTGTTCACTTGCTTGCTCCTGCACACGTGCCTGTGTGCACACATGCCTGTGACCGCCACCAGTGTCCTGGATGCTTCAGGCATTGTGTTACAGGGACAACATGATTGCTAATACGCATTATGTACTACTGTATAAATATTTATCTCTCTGGGATTTCTCTCTTCTGAACTTCAATTTTATTTCCTTTTTTCTTTCTCCCTAAGCTGCGTACGTTTCTCTTTGCTTTATTTGGTGATATGTATATAATCACCCCCCACCTCTGCCCTGAGTCCAGTCTCTTCCCAGTTTGTTTCCTGATCCACATCATAAAGGCTATATAAGCCTGGTTCTGACAAAATGCAAATAGTACAGTAAAAAAATAATAATAACACAGACAGAGGAGGACGTGGATTTTCTTCCATGACATGAGTTATTTTTTTAAAGTCAAGCTTTGGCTTCATAAACTTACTGAAAATTATGCTGCCAAATGGGTTTCCATTTTTGGGTCCCTGTGTCCTCACAAAGCACTTCTGAGGCTCGAATAAAGCTGAGATTCTCCATAAGAGTGCCAGTGGTGACAAGCCTGGGTTAAAAAGCTCAGCGAGGGATGTTCTTCCTGTGTGCTATCTCAGATCCTTAGCATCATTTTAACGTCATTTTTAATGTGAATTTCCATGCTATTTTAATTCATTAGTCATGGGCTATCATTTTTTGAAGTAATTACTGTAATTTCATCAAATGACATAATTATAGTAAATACTTTGATGTAATTACCATAAATATGGAAAGAGACACCCGAAGGTATAATAATGTCACAAACTAAGATATTTATGATGTGTAAAGACAAATTATGATGACATTTATGACATGCAGTAACATCACAGAGCACTGTGTTTATGTTGAATAAAGAATAATGATATAAATAGAATGTGAAGTTACATCATGGAGATTCATTTCTCGTTTAAGTGGTCTTGAAAGTTGAGAGCTCTACAAGGCCTCAAGTTCAACCGAGCAGGCGCTTGTCATTTCACAGCATGTCCCCTTTGAACCTTAGTAACCGACTGGGCTATTTTACTGGGGTAAAAGCCCTTCCCTCTTTAAAAACAGAGGAGACACAGACACAAAGCAGAGACACAAGATGAGAAAGCGTATATAGTCGTTGAAAATTATGCACATTGAATTCTGTACTGGCTGCACCTGTGAGAGCTATGTCCTTGGGTCACATTGCTCCATGTCTTCCTCGTCACATGCCTCTCCGAAGCAGGTAAGGCCTTGTCTTGGCTTTAGCTGGTTGTTGGCACCAAGGTCATGAGACTGTGTGTTACTCACAGACACAGGTGAGACCCTGATCCCAGAGCCGGGTTGACTAGGATGGGTTGATCACCTTACATTGAAGGTTAACTTGGTCTACATTGCAAGTTCTAAGCCAGCCAGGACTATAAAGAAATACTGTCTCGGAAGAAGAAGAGGAAGCATGGAGGATCACTCAGTTGGAAAAGTGCTTGCCTTGCAAGTGTCAAGACCCAAGTCTCATCCACAAAAATCCACATAAAAAAGCCAGGTGCAGTAGAACGTTTATAATCCCAATGCTGGGGAGGTGGAGCTTCGCAGATCCCCGGGGATTTCTGGCTAGTCAGTTTAGCTTAATTCTTGAGTTCCAGGATGATGATATAGTCTATCTCAAAAAAAGTTAAAAAGGTGAATACGGATGGAGCCCTCTACACAGAGATTCACACAAATGCTGGTGAGCTCACATACCCACTAATGCACACACATAGGCACATATAATTAATTTTATTTTTTAAAAAACTTAGAATATAGCAATGGGTCTTGTTTTCTGCTTAGCTGTTTGCTTTGTATATGTTTATTGTATCTGGGCTGTATTTTTAAAAGTTTATTTGATTTTCAATTATGTGTGCATGTATAAATCCTATGTGGAGGAGCATGCACATGAGCGCAGGTGCCCGAGGAGGCTGGAGAGGTGTTAGATCCCCTGAGTGAGAGTCACATGCAGCCATGAGCTGTCTGAGGTGGGTGCTGGGAAACAGACTCCGGTCCTCTGGAAGAGCAGTGTGCCTTCGTAAACGATGGAGCCTCTCTCCAGCCCCACATCTGGGAATATTTTATCACGCCCTGCTTACTCTTCTTTTCCACAAAAAGACGTTTGCACAGCTGTGGTTTTATCTCATCATCTCTGTGACTTCCTCTTAGAGCCATGAGAAGCAAACACATGGTCATGAGTGTCCTCATAATCTTTTGCCTTGTGAACCAATGCATTTCACCTTATTGAGTTTCATTGGCCAACAGGCCTCAATGTTAAGTTAAAATTATTTTGATTTCTATTAACTTCCCAGGGCTTACCTACCACAAGGTATCTTCTACAAATGTGACAAAGGCTAGGCAATGTGAGCTCAAGTTCAGAAATAATTTTCTTAAGATGTCTTGGACAGTCAGCAACAGCAATGGCAGCCCTGGCTAGAGTTGGTCTGAACAACACTCTGCTTGTTCTTTTGTGCCCACAATTTTCAGTTTGCAAAGGATGTTCACACTGATTCTGGAGACATCAAGAATAAGTCAGCATCAGACTTCGCTAAGAACCCCATTTCAAGGCAAAAATGCTCTCTAGCTGAAATTTAGATTGTCTTTCCACTAGAAAATTTCACTTAATTCTCTGTATACTAATAAAATAGGAAGAAAAGTAGCATAAAATCCATGTTGATCAACTTTCCTTACTATAACATAATGCTTGTGGTAGAAAAACCTATAAACAAGAAAGGTTTCTTTTTCTTCTCAAATGCAGAAGTTTCCATGCCAGGCTGGTTGAACTCATTGCCTTTAAATCCTGTGTTTGTTTCATGCTGAGGTACACATGCTGGAACAAGCTGGTCCCCTCATGATAGCAAATGCAAAGACAGGTGAAGGGACTATGGCTCCCATGTCCCTTCCAAGGGCGTACCCCCAATAACGTAACTTATTTGCAGGAAGCCCTGTCTCTTTACTTCTTAGTATCATAGGCAGGTACTCACATCTTTAACAGATCCACAGTAGGAAAAATTCTCAAGACATCGTACATCCACATAAAATGTTTAAGGGTATTCGGAATCATGAGAACTTACTAGAAGTTTCATTCACTGCAATGATAAAGGGACTATCTACTTTCAGAAAATCCAAGCAACTTAGGAAACAAAGTCAGGAGTATTCCTTATCTCTGAATTAAAGCAAGCATCAAGCAGAACATGGTGACTCATATCTGCAATCCCGGAGGGGGGAAGCTCATATAGGAAGACTGTTTTGGACTATGTAGTGAATTCCAGGCAGGCTTGGGCCACATATAGAAACACTTTCCCATAAAACTGCACAAAGTAAATACTGAAATAAAAAGCTTATTTTTAGCAAAGAACAGATACTCACAAAGCTAGAACTGGTAAGTAGAATTAAGGCATAGGAAATAATATTTATGGTAGAATTCTATAGCAAAATAATCTCTTAGGCCTATTTGTCAGTGTGACTGTAAGACTCCAGGGAGCCTTAGCTTACTGGGGACCCCCTGAGTGAACCACGTGGAGCCAGGATCGATGCAAAAAGCAAGAGGAATTTATTGTTCCAGTGCACTGGGGTCCTCCTAGACCCAAAGGAGAGGCAGTGACCCCCAGGACCCGTTCAGTGAGTTTTTTATATGGTTTCCAGGGGCAGAACAGAACATCAGCAACTAGGCACAATATGATTGGCAGAACAGTGCACCCTTTAAACTGATTGGTCTTTAGGGAATGAGGTGACAAGGACTTCCCTTGTCTGAAAGTGAGCAATGGTCAGCCCTGGGGGATGTGTTCCCACCCACAGGTCTGTTCCTGCCCTGTGGTCTGAGAAATGCTAATTAGTCTCTCCCTTCTGGAGAGGTTAGTGTTTCATGACCTTCCCAAAGTTCCTATGCTGACCTTTTCATTACCCTCTCAGATATGTAAAAATAATCTTCTTTTAAGTTCAACTTCACTTTTTTACTGACTGAAATAAGTGAGCATGTGTGTGTGTGTGTATGTGTGTATGTGTGTGTGTGTGTGTGTGTGTGTGTGTGTGTGTGAGAGAGAGTCAGAGAGAGACAGAGAGAGATACTGAGAGAGAGAGACTGAAAGAGAGAGAGAGAGAGACTGAGACTGCGTTACATGAATAGTTTCTTAGCCACTAGAAATATGTATCAATGAAGCTTAGGTAGTTCCCTGGTAACCAATTCTTTTATTTATCAGCTTGTTCCCTTTAAAATTAGTATTGTGGTAGTCAACTGTTTTTGATGCTTTAATTAAAGGCTCCACTTCCTCCAGAAGTCCTTTATTTCAAACACACATGAATGGGTAGAAGTTGTGGCTATGTCCCTGAGGATAAGGATGTGCACAAATATGGATATCAACTATTGGGTTGCTTCTGATGTCAGGCAGAGAACGGTGAATCTGCTACTCGTGGGTTGGCGATCATTGATACCTCTTGTAAGCCACTTTCTCTGGATCAGCTAACCTTTGTGGTTTCTGGTTTTCATTTATTGAGAACAGACTGGTGGGCGAACATGCTTGTCAGATGGCCATGCTGTGACAGGGCACATACATCAGAAACTAGCAGAAAACATTTGGTTCATCTCCTCCAAAGAATAACCAAGGCCCCTATTGTGTCTTAAGAATGAACTCAATTGCCTGACTTATGCTGTCAGTCTTGCAATGAGTCTAAATTGATTTTCACTCAAAGCAAGACTGGAAAGGCCTGGTGTTTGCCCGACTCCAAATCGCTGACTTGTCTGGAAAGGCTCATGGAAGCCCCAGATATCAGAGGGACTGGGACTGTTTAAATCAGACACAGGAAGAGCTGCTGGGTCCAGAACTGTACTATAGTGGCAAACTCACTGCAATCTCTAGAAGAAAACTACCCAGCCCAGGAGGCATTCTTCCAAACTGATTGAATTTGAGTTCAGCTACTCTGAAGAGGGTAACCTAACCTTTAATCTAAGATTAATTTCTCAGAGGATCTGCAGGGTTTCATATGGGCTGATATTTTGGGGAGGGTAGTACCTATTTTTAACTTTGGTAATTATGTGTTTATGTATGCCTGTATGTACTTCTACTTGAATCCATTATCCAAGCAGGCCAGAAGAGGAATGCTGTACCTCCTAGAGAAAGAATTACAGGCCACTGTGAGCCACTTGACACAGTGCTGGGAGCTAAACTCAGGTCCTCTGCAATAGCACTGTGTGTTCTTAACCACCCAGCCCTCTCTCCATCTCTCCATCTCTCCATATCTTCATCTCTCCATCTCATTTCTCCATCTCCATTTCAGGTCTTAAAACACGATGCTGACTTGGTATAGACTTGGGAATTTGGCTTGGGAATGAACGTCGAAAGAACATGATCCCTTGTTTCAATGTGGCGGACTGAAGCTTAATCCAGCTTTTGACAGTCAGAATTTGAAAACTAGGTTACTAACTCAGCATTTGCTGTTTACTGTCCTCACGTGTCAAGTGATGATTACGACTGCTCTGACCCATCAAGGCAGCTGTCAGGGGTTAGCCATGGTGATGCTTAGAGAGAGTTAAGTGAGCTGCTTCCTGTGTGCATTTCATCAATGCCCACAAAGGTACATAGCTCTTCTCAGGGTTAGAATGAGAACAAAGTTAAACGCACTCTGGAAACATTCTTGTCTGCTGTTTTCAATAGTAGTAGAAAGGAGGTGTGAGATTTAGGGGAAAGGCCAAGATGTCATTTTGATCATCTGTCCTGGGTGTACACTGTCACCAGTATGTACATCTCAACCAATTGAGACTTATGGTCAGGTTTCAATACAGTGATATTAGAGAAAACAGAAAGAAGAATATCACATAAATAGTTTATCCTTACAATGTACAGTGAAGGACAGTTGCTGACATGACACCGAAAGACTGAGCATGAAATGTTTTCAGACATGCATCAGACAAATCTGACCTTAAGAATGTCTGTGATGTAGTCTCTGGCTTCTATTCTTTCTCTCTAGCTTGCAGCTCACAATGTAGATCAGGCTAGCTCCAGACTTTCATGGTCAAATCCTCGTACCCCTGCCTCCAGTACAGGAACTGCCGGCAAGGACAACCACAGCTGACTGGTGTCTACACTTTGACAGTGCATGGACTGCAGGCATGCACAACCGCAGCAAAGCGTGCTTGGGCCTCCACCTCTGTTAGCAGTTTAAATTATAGGATGGGCAAGCTGACTGCACATAGTTGGCCACCTAGACCTTTCAGTTATGGACTTCCCAAATCTTATGTCATATGGAGGTGAATTGTCCATATTTTTGTATGTGACAGTCTGAAGTGGAACAGGGTTAAGGCAGCACATGGTCAAAGGTGCTTAGATACACAAAAAAGGCTTCTGAGACCAGCCCCTTCATTCTGCCTATGCAGTGCCTCAGAGCTACCTCAATTTGTTTCTCTGATTTCTGCTTTTCTTTCTTGTTTTTGTTTTTGTTTTTGTTTAAATTTTGTAATCTTAGTAAGTAATCCACCTATTAGCTCATTCAATTTGCCTTGCAGTTAAATACAATTTGCTTCTGGTGTTCTTGCTTAAAGAATAAAATAAAAAGATACAGTAGTTAATCCCAGCACGTGGGAGGCAAAGACAGGCAGATTTCTGAGTTTGAGGCCAGCCTGGTCATACAAAGTGAGTTCCAGGACAGCCAGAGCTATACAGAGAAACCCTGTCTCAAAAAACAAAACAAAACAAAACAAAACAAAAAAACAAAAAACAACAACAACAACAAAAAACCAAAACCTTTTGAAAGTTGGGAACATTATGTTTTAAGTATTATGGGTGTTTCATATTTATCTCTAAGTGGATGTGTGATGTCTCTCACATCCTTCTTCCTCCTTCGTGTTGTTTTTGTTATTTAGTTGGTTGAGTAACTGTTTCTTTGGTTTCATGCTTTACAATGAACAATGACGCTTAGTGAATCTGGATACCGGTGATTGTTAATGACTCAATTTGAACATTTTTCCTGTTTTATGCTCAGTGCTACTGATGACAAGAAGGTCTAGAAAGTGGTCAGTGAGGGCAGGCATCTAACACAGCAGATGTAAGAATGCCCCTGGTTGAGGCTAGAAATGTAGGAAGGTCACTCCGTTTCCTGTGTCTTTGTCATCTCCTGGGTGAGCATCTCTGCTTAGAGGCTGTTTGTCACTATGAGGAAGGAAGAGTAAGGAGGCACATCTCCCTTCCTCCTGACACCCCACCACAGAATTGGCCCTAGATTTGCCCTGACTGGAACCATGACTCCTAGGACCCATCCAAGATTTCCTCTGTCTGTCCATTTCTGTCTCCCTTTCTGTTCTCTCTGTGTAAGTGTCTCTGTCTGTCTATCTGTCTCTCTGTTTCTCCCTCTCCCTCTCCATCTCTTTTGCCCTCTCTTCTCCTCCCTCCCATGTAGCTCTATACCAAGTAACTCCCATGTACATCTCTTTAAGAAGACTCTGAAACTACCTTCCTTCTGTGGAATGTGAATTTCATTTCCTGAATCAGCCTTAAAAGCAACATGGAAGTCCCTGGCTCTGAGCAGCTTTGATGGGTGTTGAATTTCCAAAATGCTAGTAGCTCAAGCCAGGTCCTGTCATTCTCAAAGACACCTCAACTTTTCAATATCCAAGAACTTCATCTTGAGATCCAACCATGAAGAAAGTGAACCCTAAATGGGAATGGTGTGGGATGTTGAAGCTTCAAAGCTCACACCCCAGTGATACATCTCCCCAACAAGGAAACACCCCTAATCCTTCCCAAACAGTTCCACCAACTAGAACCAAATATTCAAATATATGAGCCTATGGGAAGCTTTTCTCTCTTACATCACCACAACCACAATGGGACAGCTGAGGCTCTGAACCATGCCAGTTACTCTTGAATAGTTTTCTCATTCTCAACATAAATTAATCTTCAATGTTTAAGAAAGAAAATTTGTAATTCCTAAACACAAAGAGATTAGGTGGGGCATTAGCAGAAACCCTCAATGAATTGTAGTTTGGGTATTCACCCTTAGATATATTTAGAAAAGAACCAATTCAGAGAAGCTGGGGCTGGGATGTGGGTCTGCGCAAGAGAACTTGCCCAGTAAGTGTAAGACTCTGGATTTAGTCTCTTGCACCACCACCAATACAATACACCACAACAGTGGAGAGAGGGGCCAGTAAGGGGTGTAAGCTCAATGACTCTTGCTCAATATCATGGAACTCAGTCTGAGAAATCCAGCACTCTCTGTCCCCTGTTTGGAAGACTCTAAACAGAACTCTAATAGAGAAATAGATTCTTTTCCATCAGATCTCCCTCACACACCTCCTTTTTCCCTTAAAATTGAAGCTATTGTAGCTGGTGTGTATGACTAACTCAAGGCGCTCGTGTTGGAGAGACCGTTAGAAGAAAGTAGAAACTAGAACTTTGCAGATGTGTCTCCACTTGTGTGATAACAGGGCATGTATATAGGTTTGTTTACACAAACATCGCCCAATTTAAAATAATTTACAAGGATACCTGTGATTCAACTTGATAGTTCAAATTAAAAGTGAAATGAGTGAAGAGGTAGAAGGCAGTGTGAATATTAACTTAGGAACCGAATGGGAAATGACGCTAAAATGAATAGCATGCATTATTTTCTGCCAGTGTGCAATAAATATCACTTAAGGTTTTTATACCTAGAGTGTAAAATATAAGGTAATGCCACCCTAGAATGTTCTCTTATTCTTTATTGCTAGAGTGCATAATTACTTATATTTTAACGTACTTTAATAGACTTTTCTCAGCGGCCTAACCAGAAAGAACATAACAGGATTCATTTTACTCATAGAAACACTGAAATTTGGAATAATACAGAATTTGACAAAAGATTGTAGGATTACTAAATGAAGCTTGACTAATACACATGGTATGAAATGTCATGGTATGTCACTGAGAAAAAATCAGAAATTTAGTCTGGTGTGGAGACACACCTCTTTAATCTCTGCACTGGGTAGCACAGAGAAAAAGATTGAGGTTGAAAGGCTAGCCTGGGCTACATAATTAGATCTTGTCTCAAAAACAAAGCAGTAAATTGCAGCAGACCTCTGAGTTTATAATCTGTGTTCTTCAATTATAAGCATATCTCAAACACTCAACTGGTCTTATCATAGGAATGATAATAAGCACATTTTCACCCACAGTAGACTCTATCATCAAATTAATTTTACCAGAACAGTAGCTTATATACGTAAGCAAAGAAGAGGGGTTGTTCTCAAAATGTGAGTTCCCAACTAACTGTGCAACAAACGGTATTCTCACAGCCAGAGATGCAAGCTTTGTAAACTGAACCATAGTAGAAATCAGAAAACACTGGGACAATTGCACAGAGGCAAGACTTTCCCTGCCCAACAAAAACTTTAATAGAAAAATAAAACATTCCATGGATGTGGTAGTTTTCTGTCCACTTGACTCAAGCCAGGGGCATCTGGGAAGTGGAACCCTCTGCTCCGAAAATACTTTCATCATATTGGCCTGTAGGCCAGGCTGTGGTGGCACATTTTCATAATTGGTGACTGGTGTATAAGGGCTCAACCCACTGTACGTGGTGCTGCCCTTGGGCAGGTGGTCCTTATATGTTTACAGAAATGAGCTGATTCACCCAATAAGTAAGTTTGCCATGGCCAACGCTTCAGTTCCTGCCTGTGAATTCCTGCCCTGGCTTCCCATGAATATGAATTGCTTCCCAAACCTTAAACCCTTTCTCCCTCAAGTTGCTTTTGGTAGTGTTTTATCACAGAAATCAAAAGCAAACTAGGACAGAAATAGGTACGAGGTTCATGAAGTATTGCTGTGAGAATCTGGACCACATTGTTTTGACAGCGATTGTGGAAGGACTTCGTGACTGTGCTGGGAAAGCCATTGGCTTATGAAGTTTCAGAGAGATGCCGAAACTTTAGGCTGATTGTATTATGATTGGAATTGAGGATCCCTGTCTTGTGTTCAGCTGAGGCTGAAGAACTGTGATAGGAGCTCAAACACTGAAGGGAAACATTTGCTCAACCTGTCACATTGAGGCTGCTTAACTGGGGCTACAAACCTACCATGACTAAGACGAGACCAGCACTGTTGTATCATAATCTTTCTCATAGTCAGCACACAGAAACTGTGGTCCAGAAAGTTTTGAAGGTAGAGGTCACTCTGACTTTAAGTCCATATGTCAGACTGGCTGTGACCTTGGTAATGTTGAAGAGCCTCCCAGGTAGTAGTGGTTCTGAAGGCATAAAGGGATGACGGAGATCAGCTGTCTCTAGGCACTGTGAGAGGCCATTGGTGAGGGTTCAGCCACAGTTGTAGGAAGAGCCCAAGATGTGCAGGGTTACGGAGAGAAGCTGAGGTTTGGCTCTAGGTAGCAGAGTTGGAATCTCTGAAGAGAGCTGGGAGAGGCTATTAGTGAAAGTGCAGCCCAGTTGCAATGGAAATTCCAGGACTTCAGGATGACCCCCAAGGATGGCAGCAGCTGTGGAGTGAGCTGGCAGGATCCACTCTGACTGAGGTAAGATGAGGTCACAGAATTGTTTTGATGAGTATTTTCCTAACTGCTAAGGATGGTGAACGCCATTTTGAAATATTTTTTTAGACATTTTTATTTCTTTCTTCTCTTGAGAACTGATTGTTCTATTCCATAACTCTCTTGTTAATTGGATTGTTTTCTTTCTCACCATTTTGTTCTACTGGGTTTGTATATATTCTAAATATTAATATCCTCTCTCTCTCTCTCTCTCTCTCTCACACACACACACACACACACACAAACACACACACACACACACACACACACACACACACACACACACACACACAAACAATTTGCCTTCTATGGGCTTTCTCTCCATCTGGCTGGTGATTTCCTTTTCTGTACACAAGCTTTTGAGTTTGATGGGTTCTCTCATCAGTTGTTGGCTCCCTTTCCTAAGCAAATGGATTTCTGTTCAGAAAGTCCTTTCTTTCCTCTGTGTTTTGTAGGACATTGAATTGTCTTCTAGGGGTTTCAGCTTTGTGTAGTGAGGACGTTTGTCCATTTGGAGTTCATTTCTGTGCAGCGTGATAGATGGGAGTCTGATTTTATTCTTCTATACAAGGTGTACAGTTTGCTAAGCATCACTGTCCATGCTGTCTTTGGCCTCTTTGTCAAATATCAGATTGCATAGTTATGTGTAGGAATTCTTGGGTCTTCTATTTTGTTTTGCTGTTCAAGATGTCTGTTTTGTACCAATACCATACTGTTTCTTAAGCTATAGTTTTGTAATATATATTGAAATCTGGGAAGTGTTTCTTCAAGCATTCTTGTTGTGCAAGAATCCTTTCATTTTCTACAACTTCTATGGCTCCACATGAATTTCAGATTGTAAGGATTTTGACTGGGATTGCAGTGCTTAGCTGATTTGGGTGGAATGATCATTTAATAATATTAATTTTACCAACCTAGGAGTCTGGCTGGCCCTTCTATTTTCTAGTGTCTTCCTCAGTCTCTCTTTTCACAGATTTAAAGGTTTCATGATAATGGTCTTTCAATAACTTGGTTAGGTTTACTGTTGGATATGCTTTGAGGCTGTTGTAAATAGGAATTTGTTGATAACCTGTTTCTCAGTGCATTTGTTGTCAATGTATAGAACTGCTATTGTAAATTAATACTGTAAATTGATTTTTATACTGCAATATTGCTAACATTGTTGAACATTTTCTAGCATTTTCTATTGTTGTTGGTATTTTTTGGAATCTCTTATGGATAACATATCATCCACAAATAGAGATGTTTTAACTTCTTTTTCCTGTTTGTGTACCTTTTATCTCCTTCTCTGGCCTTGTTGTTTTAGACAGTGATTCTAGCACTGTGTGAAACAGCAGTAAGGATGGTGGAAAGCTTTGTCTCATTGTAAGTCTTAATGAGGTATTTTCAAGTTTTTCTCAATTTAAGATGATGCTGGCTGTGGGTTTGTCACATGCAGCCTTTTTTCTTTTACTAAAAGTAGATAATTTTTGTGACAGTCTACTCTGATTATGGTTTTCTCTCCCAAAACTCAGAGCCTTCCCCCCACTGCTCTTCCTTCCCAGAACCACACCCTTTCTGTCTTCTGTTAGAAAACAAACATGTATCAAAGGAATAAAAATAAAGTCAAATAAGATAAAGCAACCATAAACCAAACAAAACAGAATAGGATTGAACATACCGAAAAGCGCAAAAAAAAAAAAAAAAGGAACAAGAAACTCATGGAGAGGCAGAGACTCACACTCTCACACACAGGAATCACATAAAAATACAAAACAGGAAGCCTTAATATATACACAAAGGACTGGCAAGGTTTTTTAAAAAAATGCTCTGAGACAACATTATGAAACAAAGATGCCCTTGAGTTCACTTTATGTTGGCCATCAACTGCTGGACATGGGACCTACCCTTAAGGATAGTTTGTTTTCCCAGTTAGACTCTCTTGGAAAGCCTAACTTTTCATGTGCAAGTCTTTATCAATTGAAGCTGAGTTAGGGAGGGGGCACATGTACCTCTCAGCTCTAGGACTCAATCCAGTGCAGACCTTTTCAAGCACTGAACATGCTACCATTCTCTGTGAGTTTCTATGTATGCCAGACCTGTGTGTCTAGAAGGCCCTGTTTCTGATGCACTCTATCCATCTGGCTCTTACACCCTGTGCTCCTCATCTTCTGCAGAGGTCCCTGAGCCCTAAAGGGAGGGATTTGATGGAGACATCCCGTCCAGAACTGAGTGTTCCACTATCAGTCTCTGCATATTGTCTGTCTGTGGGTTGCTTATTAGTTCCATCTATCCGCTACAGGAGGAAGTTTCCCTCATGATGACTAAGCAAGGCACTGATCTATAAGTACAGCAGAATGTCATAGGAGTCATTTCATTGCTGGGAACCTTTAGCAGAACAGTATTTGGTTTTCCAATATGTCCCTGGCCTATCAAATCTCAGGTTTTTGGTCTCAAAATCAGTGCCTTGTTTGGGTTCCAGTTCAAAGAGTGAGCCTTAGGTTCTCTAGTGTTGAGGGTTCCTACAGTCCTGGTCTCCTTGGGATTTGTAGTATGAAGACATGTTGGATTTTTCAAAGGCTCATTCTGCATCTATTGAGACAATGCATTTTGACTTTAAGTACATTCAATACTTTATTATACTTATTGATTTATGCATGTTGAAACATCCCTGCATCTCCAGGACAAAGCCAGTTTGATCATGATGGGTGGTCTTTTATGATTGTGCCTGTATTTGTTTTGCTGTTATTGTAATAAGTTTTTTTTTTTGCATCTGTGTTCATAAGGGCTGTTGGTCTACAGTTTTCATTTTGTGTTGTGTCTTTCTCTGCTTGGGAACTAGAGTAACACTGCCTTTGTAGGAGACTTTGGGAGTTGTATCTCTGTTTCTCTCTTCTAAAAAGTAACTGAAGAAGCATTGATTGTAGATCTTTTGTGGAGTGAGTGGATCTTTGGCATTCTACTGTGAATCATCTGGGCCTATGCTGTTTTTACTCAGGAGATTATTGCTGTTCTGAATTGATTTGCTAAGAGACTGTTTATGTTGTTTATTTAACTTCAGTGCTTTGGCTGAATCTAGAAATGTGCCCATTTATTTACGTGTTATAATTTGATGGAATATAGATCTTAAAAGTGCTCTCTATATTTTGAATTACTTTGGCATCTCTTGTAATGTTCTTATGATCATCTCTGATCCTATGTATTTGGGTCAGTTCTTTTCCTTATTTGGTTAATTGGGTCAAGGATTCATTAATCTTGTTTATCTTTTCAAAGAACCAGCTTTTAGATTCCTTGATTCTTTATTATTATTATTGTTATTATTATTATTATATTTTAGATCTGATTTTTGTTCTTTCTTCTGATCTATTGGGTTTGGGTTTGGTTTATTCTTGTGGGTTTTTGTTTGGTTTTGTTTTAAAATTTTGAGTTATGTTATTTATTTGTGTGCTTTCTACATTTTTTAGACATAGACATTTGATTGCAGATTTCTCTCTTAGAGCTATTTCTCCTTTTCAAGGTCTGATCACTTATTGGTTCCTCATAAAGACTAACTGTGACCAGGCTCACACACAGAAGCAGAAGCTCTTGTAAAGGCATTGAGCATCTCCAGGCAGTCTCTTCCTAATGCTTTCTTTGGCTTCCTTCATTTTCTTGTTCAGCATATTCTGTAGCCTCCTCCTTGTTTCCTTAGTGAGGTGTGTCTTCAGTAATTTGTTGGCACTGGTGGTGCAGGACCCACATATTCCAAGACTCTGCTTCTCACTTCTCACAGAGAGCTCTTTCTTTAAGAGCTTTCTGCCCAATGTATTGGACATTGTCTTCTTTAGAGAGATTTAAAAGCTTTCAGAATCTGTTAGCTCCTTGGGGGGTTCTATGATTTTTTTTTAATATGGTTGGCCCAGTGAGTGGCACTATTAGGAGATGCAGCCTTATTGGAGTATGCATGGTCTTGTTGGAGTAGGTGTGTCACTGTGGATGTGTGCTTTAAGATTCTGGTCCTAGCTGCCTGGAAGCCAGTCTTCTAGTGGCCTTTAGATGAAGATATAGAACTCTCAGCTCCTCCTGCACCATGCTTGCCTGGGTGCTGGCGTGCTCCTGCCTCAATGATAATGGACTGAACCTCTGAACCTGTAAGCCAGTCCCAATTAAATGTTGTCCTTATAAGACTTGTCTTGGTCATGGTGTCTGATCACAGCAGTAAAACCCTAACTGAGACAGAAGTTGGTACCAGGGACTGGGGTATTGATATGATAGGCCTGACCATGCTTTTGTTTGGAGGAATGTGGATTTGGGGACTTTAGATTTGGAAAGTAGTAGAATGCTTTAAGTGGGGCTTATTGGACTGTCCTATTAGGGATAAGAAAGACTTTTTACTAAGGGTGATTTGAACTGTGGAAACTTGGTTCTAGAGGTTTCACAGGGGAATTTTAATATGTGGCCTACAGACTGTTCTTGTGATATCTTGGTGACAAATGTTTGAAAAGTCTACCTGAGGTTAAGATAAAGAGATTTATATTCTGATGATGCCCAGTGGTCTTGGTTTCTGTTAGTATGATTCTCTCGTTTGCCTTTCACCATCTGGTAATCTCTGGTGTTAGATGTTCTAGCTGTCTCTGGCTAGAGCTTGTTCCTCCTGTGGTTCTTTAGCCTCTGTCAGCACTCCTGGGACACCAACTCACTCCTGAATCCCAGTGGTCAGAACACTCTCTGCAGGCAAGCTCTCCTCTTGCAGGGAAGGTGCCCAGAAGTCTGGAGCTCAGATCCACCTCCTGATTCCTGTGGTCAGAGCCCTCCCTGGAGGCCGACTCTCCTCTGGCAGGGAAGGTGTCCAGGGGTCTGGGTCTCAGCTCTGTCTCCTGGCTGAGGATGAAGGCCCAAAGAGACCCTGTCCAAGAAGCTCTGTTGCTTTTGCCGCCCACGTGTTCTCCTGTGTAGACTGGTTTCAGTGATCCCAAGATTTTTGGGTGTGCTAGTGCCTGCCTTTGTGCTTTGACCCTGTTGCTGCTAGCACAAGCCCCTCTGGGTTTTTTGGAACTGATGTTGCATTCCACTCACCAGTGATCTCAAGGTCTCAGGTGTGCTAGGGTGCCTGCAGTGTGGAGAGTCCTCTGGGGAATCTTTCTTAGGCAAATGGATGCATCTGGAGGATATTATTCTGAGGGAGATAACCCAATCACAAAAGAACACACATGGTATGCACTCACTGATAAGTAGATATTAGCCTAGAAACTTAGAATATCCAAGACACAATTTGCAAAACACATGAAACTCAAGAAGAAGACCAAAGTGTTGATACTTTGTTCCTTCTTAGAATGGGGAACAAAATACTCATGGAAGGAGTTACAGAGACAAAGTTTGGAGCTAAGAGGGAAGGAAAGACCATCCAGAGACTACCCCCACCCAGGGATCCATCCCATATACAACCACCAAACCCAGACACTATTGCATATGCCAGAAAGATTTTGCTGACAGGACCCTGACATAGCTCTCCCTTGTGAGTCTATGCCAATGCCTGGCAAATACAGAAGTGGATGTTCACAGTCATCTATTGGATGGAACAAAGGGCCCCTAATGAAGGAGCTAGAGAAAGTACCCAAGGAGCTAAAGGGGTCTGCAACCCTATAGGAGGAACAACGATATGAACTAACCAGTAATCCCCAGAGCTGTGTCTCTACTTGCATATGTAGCAGAGTATGGCCTAGTCGGCCATCAATGGAAGGAGAGGCCCTTGGTATTGCGAAGATCATATGCTCCAGTACATGGGAATGCCAGGGCCAGGAAGCAGGAGTGGGTGGGTTGGGGAGCAGGGTTGGGGGAGGATATAGGGGGCTTTGGGGATAGCATTTGAAATGTAAATGAAGAAAATATCTAATAAAAAGAGAGATTTATATTAATTTCATTGACAAAGGTAATCTCCAAGAAAAGCCCAACAGAGACTTTGTTCTCTGGTTAAGTTTCACGAAGAGCATTTTGAACAGGTGTAGCAATCTTAGAAAGGAAAAATATAAGATGTGTGGTTCAAGTAATAAAGGGGCACCAGGAAGTGAAATGGAGCTGAATCCTGTGCTCAAGGAGATAGATTAAGGGAGTGGTGACTTTGGGGCAAGAGCCCACCCAGCTAAGTTTATTGTTTATGCATTTGCTATTGAACATGGGCTACTAGGTGTTATTACTTGGTTATTGTTTTCACTTGGACTTTTAATCAAGAATGAACTACAATCCAGAAATGAAAGACATAAGCTTCTGTTCCAGATCTTGATGAACAGTGGCCATGAAAAGTTTATGTTTAGGCAGGGTATTACACACCTTTAGTCTCAGAAAACTGAGGCAAGCAGATCTCTGAATTCAAAGCCAGCCTGGGACAGAGTAAATTCTGGATGAAGAAAAGCTTAAGTCCCAGGCATAGTGATAAACACCTGTAATCCCAGCATTCAGAAGACAGCTATGCAGATCTCTGAGTTCAAGGTCAATTTATAGAGCAAGTTTCAGGACAGCTAAGCTTAGGCAGCAAGGGAGTTGGAAAACAGAACACTGGTAATAGAACAAGGTACCTATGCTCCAGCCCCAACAAGCAGCAGAACTCTGCAGCTTTGGTCATGTGTCTCTCTGACTTTAGAGACAAGAATAGAAGGGCCTACTGGGACAATTGTTGGTGATTAGCTGGAGCTACAAAATCAGTGGTGATTAGGAAGAGACTAGCATCACTGAGGTAAAATCTACTGTGAAGTGTTTTCTGAGAGCACAAAGAGCCTCATGCTGCAAATGGATTTGGTAATATGTAAAAATCACTGAGGTACTACTGGTTTTGAAGATATGAAGGGGTGATCAAGAGCAGCTGAGGCTTGGCATTGAGATAGGCCAGGGAAGGTCATTGGGGAAGATGCAGCCTCAATTGCAGTTAATGACCTAGGACTGAAGGGGTCATGCAAAGAAGTTGAGATTTGGTACCATGAAAAAAAAAACGCCTATGAGAAGCTATTGGTGAAGCCTAGTTGCAGTTGAAGACACCAGCACATTGGAAATGCCAGTACCATGGGATGATCACCAAGGACAGCAGCAGCAGTGGAGTGGATCAACCTGAACTTAGATTGCTACAGAGGGCAGAGCTGGAGAATTGACACCAGCCTTTTGGAGTGGCGTAGAAGATCATGTGTGGATTCCAGATATTGGAACAGGAAGCTGTGAAGCTAAAGTTGACTTGGAGACCCTTTAACAGGATGCTAGAGCTGTAGTATATCTGCTGAGGAAAGCTACTAACAGGGAGTAGAATCAGTCCAGGAGAAACAACTTTGTTGCAGTCAACAAAGATGAAAAATTAGTGGAGATCTGAAGGCCACTTTGACATCAAACATGGAGATGAAGTTTGGAATTTGCCCAGATGGTTTCCTGTCTTGCTTTCGGGATTACAGCTAAGTGATTGGATGGATCTCAGAAGAGACTTTGAACTTAGAACTTTCAACTTTGTTGAGACTGCTATAGACTATGGGGACTTTGAACATTGAACAAAATGTACTTTTTTATTATGCTATGGCTAGGTATGGCCTCCATAGACTCATGTGTTTGAATAAGCCTATGGGTCTAGGAAGTGGAATGGGATGGTTTGAATATTGTTGGCCCAGTGAGTGGCACTATTAGGAGGTTTAACCTTGTTGGAGTAGGTGTGTCACTGTGGGTATGAGCTTTAAGACACTCATCCTAGCTGTGTGGAAGTCAGTTTTCTTCTAGCAGCCTTCAGATGATGATGTAGAACTCTCAGATCTGCCTGAACATGCCTGACTTGATGCTGCCATGCTCCCACCTTGATGATAATGGATTGAACCTATAAATATGTAAACCAGCCTGAATTAAATGTTTTCCTTATAAGAGTTGTCTTGGTCATGGTATCTGTTCACAGCTGTAAAACCCTAACCACGACAGGCCTCAACTGTCAAGAAGTAATGAAAGAAAATAAAACTTGAGACCTGTGATTCATGTAATTTATGTCAAATAGCCCAAAGAGTTGTTTGTGAGCTTTGAAACCTGGGGCTGAGAACATAGAACAGGCCAGGACATGCCCAGGCAGTTAAGACATTCCTGAGGCTGCTTGACCATAAAGATAAAGAGAATGACATGTCCAGACTGGCCTGGCGCCTCCCTATCTCCCGCCCTTCTGACCTAAGTTAAATGCTATATGCATGTACAGTCTGCTGATGTTTAAATGAACCAATCATGTGAAACCATGACAATTCCTCCCTGCTGATGTTTAAATGAAGCAATCATGTGAAACCGCACCAATTCCTCCCCCACCCCCAGACCCTTTTCTATAAAAACGCCCAGCTTCCAAGCCTCGTGGTCGAATCCACTGTCTCCTGCATGAGATATGTTTCGATCCGGAGCTCCGCCATTAAACTACCTTGTGTATTTACATCAAGAAGGTTTGTTCGTGATTCTTGGGTGCACGCTGAATTGGGAGTTGAGTGGGGGTTTCCCCACTAGGTTTTTTTCAGTAGTAATATCTATCAGTCCAGGAACATCCTCCTCCTCCTCCTCTTCCTCCTCTTCCTCTTCTTCCTCTTCTTTCCCTTCTTCTTTCTTACAATAACTAAGTTGAGAACACTCTGGGTGGCATCTGTGGTACATCTGTGAACAGTCTTGGGCTTCCCATTTCCAGTTCTCCTTGGTTTATCACAAGAACACTCCTTAGTCAACAGCTTAGTCTGCTGTGCGCCAAGACACTTGGCTTCAAGGGGAAATCTAGTTTGTTGTTTCCATCAGAGATTGGGATGCATAAACCTTGCATTCCTCACCCAGAGCATCAGCAGCTGCTTCTGAGGCCATGTGATTTTTCAGAGCGAGAACAAAGTTTGCATTTACATGATATCAGTGACTTTCTGACAGAGGGTGGCTAGGAAGGAGCCATTCCACACAGCCAATAGCCCAGGCAATGCCATGGAAAAGGTTGTGAAACTGTTTTTAATGTGCCTCTGTGCTACATCCACTCCAGTAGTGACAAGCGCGACAGGCCCCAAAAACCTGGGTGCTGTCTCGAGGCAAAAAGTTCACGGAAACTTAGTCTCCTAGAATCGTGGTATCCTGTATAAAGAATGCTTCAATGTCCTTGCTTTAGTTGGTAAATGGATCTGTGTGTTTTCCCTTAATATTGCTTTATTACAAGTGCTCCTAAGGATTGATATTTTGACATATAGCTAAGTTAGATTCTAGGCAGTCCTTGATCCAACCTTGGGCATGGATAACTAAGTCACTGCCCTACACAGAAATTTACCATTATCTAGGAAGAAGGAAGTTGGTGACCTAAAGAGGAACCAGAGTAGATACTTAGAACTATAGATAGCTGAGTTACACCCATACACAAGTATTTACAATGGCCTAGGGGGAAGGTGGACTATACAATAGACTAGAATAGGAACTATGGCAAGGGCTTTGTGCCCTTGCCCCTGGATTCTAAGATTAAGTGGACCTTAGGTGGAGCTGTTTTTGATCCCAGTAGTTAACATTGAATTTTATCCCAGTTGGCTCCTGCCAGTCCTTCTGTGTTTATATTCCTCGGTTTTGTGTAAGAATCCAGTAACCTCTTTGTACCTTGCCGGTGTGTCACCGAACTTCCCTATTTTCTTCTGTATAAAATGTTTGATGCTCGATTTAACAAATTACATTCAGATCCACACATCCCTTGTGTCAAGTCTGTCTGTCAATTCCAGCCCACTCCTTGCCCACCTGTGACCAGAGACCCATTCCACGCAGACAAGGGACCAAGAGGGTCTGCAGCACCTCAGAGGCTTTGTTGTCCTGTTTTATCTTTTTCTCTTAATTTCAGAAACCATAAGCAGTTTTTTCTTGATTCCTTCTTTGACGCCTCCATCATTCAATGATGGTAATTATTTAATCTTTGTGAGTTTGTGCAATTAGTACAGGTTGCTTACTGATGATATTTTTCTTTATTGAACTGTGTTCAGAAGGGATACATAGAAGTATTTTAATTTTTATTAATTTGTTATGATTTGTTCTGTGTCCTAGATATGGTCAGTTTTAGAGAAGCCTTTGTGGCCCACTGAATAGAATGCATAATTTCTGGTATCTGAGTAGACTATTCTGTATTTGTTAGGTCTAGTTGACATATAATGCCATTCAAGTATGAAGTGTTTATTTTTTTTTGTCCAAATGACCTGTCTAAGAGAACATAGAGTGTTAAAATCATGTACAATTACTAGGTTGGAGTTATTTTGTGACTTTAGTCCAGTCCAACTTTGATGCAACTAGGTATGCCATGGTTTACATTGGTGTGTATATGATTGTCACAGCTTCTTAAGTATTGTCACCTTGACTAGAATGACATGCCTTCTGTTATCTCGTATGTTTATTTTTGATTTGAAGTCTACTTTGCTAAATATTAGCATAGCAATATCTGCTTGCTTCATGGTCTCATCCTATCCTATTCTTTTAATGTGGTAACTGTCTTTAAAGCTAAGGTAAGATTTTTGCACAGGCCCCAGACATCCGGCCACTCTCCCGGCCAGAGGATAGGGGTCCGCCCGGCCTGGGAGTGCTTTGCCTGAGCATCAGCAGCAGACATCTTGGTCCCAGGACCCTGCCAAGAGTATTCTGCACAGGCTCCAGACATCCCGCCACTTTCCCGGCCAGAGGATAGGGGTCTGCACGGCCCGGGAGCACATTGCCTGAGCATCGGCAGCAGACATCTTGGTTCCAGGACCGAGCCGAGAGTATTCTGCAAGGTGAGTGTGCAGAATACAGAAGCTAATAGCTTCTGGGACAGGTGGGAGCCACAGAGCTTCTAAGGCAGCCCCCTTTTTGGGCCCCAGACATCCGGCCACTTTCCTAACCAGAGGATAGGGGTCCGCCCGGCCCTGGAGCGCTTTGCCTGAGCATCTGTGGCAGACATCTTGGTTCCGGGACCCCACCGAGAGTATTCTGCACAGGTGAGAGTGTAGCATACAGAAGCTAACAGCTTCTGGGACAGGCCAAAGCAACTCAGCTGCGGGACAGGTCCTGTTTTGGGCCTTCGTCTTCGGCCAGGAGGGAGGTCCTAACGCCAGATATCTGTGCACCTCTCCTGTAAGAGGAGAGCTTGCCTGCAGAGAGTGCTCTGACCACTGAAACTCAGAGGAGAGAGCGAGTCTCCCAGGTCTGCTGATAGAGGCTAACAGAATCACCTGAGGAACAAGCTCTAACCAGAGACAACTAAATCAAATAACTCCAGAGATTATCAGATGGAGAAAGGTAAATGTAAGAATCTTACTAACAGAAACCAAGTCCACTCACCATCACCAGGACCCAGCACTCCCACTCCAGGGCACACCAACACACCCGAAAAGCTAGACCTGGATCTAAAAGAATATCTCATGATGACGGTAGAGGACATCTAACTCACTCAAAGAAATACAGGAGAACACTGCTAAACTGGTAGAAGATCTTAAAGAGGAAGCACAAAAATCCTTAAAGAATTACAGGAAAACATGACTAAACAGGTGATGGAATTGAATAAAACTATCCAAGACCTAAAAAGGGAAGTAGACACAATAAAGAAAACTCAAAGTGAGGCAACACTGGAGATAGAAACCCTAGGAAAGAAATCTGGAAACATAGATACGAGCATCAGCAACAGAATACAAGAGATGGAAGAGAGAATCTCAGGTACAGAAGATTCCATAGAGAACATCGGCACAAAAATCAAAGAAAATGGAAAATGCAAAAAGATCCTAACTCAAAACATCCAGGAAATCCAGGACACAATGAGAAGACCAAACTTACGGATAATAGGAGTAGATGAGAATGAAGATTTTCAACTCAAAGGACCGAAAAATATCTTCAACAAAATTATAGAAGAAAACTTCCCAAATCTAAAGAAAGAGATGCCCATGAACATACAAGAAGCCTACAGAACCCCAAATAGACTGGACCAGAAAAGAAATTCCTCCCGACACATAATAATCAGAACAACAAATGCACTAAATAAAGATAAAATATTAAGAGCAGTAAGGGAAAATGGTCAAGTAACATATAAAGGCAAGCCTATCAGAATTACACCAGACTTTTCACCAGAGACTATGAAAGCAAGAAGAGCTTGGACAGATGTTATACAGACACTAAGAGAACACAAATGCCAACCCAGGATACTATACCCAGCCAAACTTTCAATAACCTTAGATGGAGAAACAAAAGTATTCCATGACAGAACCAAATTCACACATTATCTTTCCACGAATCCAGCCCTTCAAAGGATAATAACAGAAAAAAAAAAACCCAATACAAGGATGGAAACCACGTCCTAAAAAAGGCAAGTAGGTAATCCCTCAACAAACCTAAAACATGACAGCCACAATAACAGAATGCCAACTTTAACAACAAAAATATTAGGAAGCAACAATTACTTTTCCTTAATATCTCTTAATATCAATGGACACAACTCCCCAATAAAAAGACATAGACTAATAGACTGGCTATACAAACAGGACCCAACATTTTGCTGCTTACAGGAAACCCATCTCAGGGAAAAAGATAGACACTATCTCAGAATGAAAGGCCGGAAAACAATTTTCCAAGCGAATGGTCTGAAGAAACAAGCTGGAGTAGCCATTCTAATATCGAATAAAATCGACTTCCAACCCAAGGTCATCAAAAAAGACAAGGAGGGGCACTTCATACTCATCAAAGGTAAAATCTTCTAAGAGGAACTCTCAATTCTGAATATCTATTCCACAAATACAAGGGCAGCCACATTCATTAAGGAAACTTTAGTAAAGCTTAAAGCACACATTGCACCTCACACAATAATAGTGGTGGACTTCAACACACCACTTGCACCAATGGACAGATCATGGAAACAGAAACTAAACAGGGACACAGTGAAACTAACAGAAGTTATGAAACAAATGGACCTGACAGATATCAACAGAACATTTTATCCTAAAACAAAAGGATATACCTACTTCTCAGCACCTCATTAATTAACCACATAATTGGACAAAAAAAAAAGCCTCAACAGATACAAGAATATTGAAATCGTCCCATGAAACCTATCAGATCACCATGGACTAAGGCTGATCTTCAATAACAAAATAAATAATAGAAAGCCAACATTCATATGGAAACTGAACAACACTCTCCTCAATGATACTTTGGTCAAGGAAGGAATAAAGAAAGAAATTAAGGACTTTTTGGAGTTTAATGAAAATGAAGCCACAACATACCCAAAATTATGGGACACAATGAAAGCATTTCTAAGAGGAAAACTCATAGCTCTGAGTGCCTCCAAAAAGAAACTAGAGAAAGCACACACTAGCAGCTTGACAATACACCTAAAAGCTCTAGAACAAAAGGAAGCAAATTCACCCAAGAGGAGTAGATGGCAGGAAATAATCAAACTCAGGGGCGAAATCAACCAAGTGGAAACAAGAAGAACTATTCAAAGAATCAACCAATCAAGGAGCTGGTTCTTTGAGAAAATCAACAAGATAGACAAACCCTTAGCCAGACTCACTAGAGGGCACAGGGAAAGCATTCTAATTAACAAAATCAGAAATGAAAAGGGGGACATAACAACAGATTCTGAAGAAATCCGAAACACCATCAGATCCTTCTACAAAAGGCTATACTCAACAAAACTGGAGAACCTGGATGAAATGGACACGTTTCTAGACAGATACCAGCTACCAAAGTTAAATCAAGATCAGGTTAATGATCTAAACAGTCTTATATCCCCTAAAAAAATAGAAGCAGTCATTAATAGTCTCCACCCCCACCAAAAAAAAAAAAACCAAAAAAAAAACCCCAGGACCAGATGGGTTTAGTGCAGAGTTCTATCAGACCTTCAAAGAAGATCTAATCCTGGTTCTTCACAAACTATTCCACAAAATAGAAGTAGAAGGCACTCTACCCATCTCACTCTATGAAGCCATAATTACTCTGATACCTAAACCACAAAAAGACCCAACAAAGATAGAGAACTTCAGACCAATTTCCCTTATGAATATCAATGCAAAAATCCTCAATAAAGTTCTTGCTAACCGAATCCAAGAACACATCAAAACAGTCATCCATCCTGAACAAGTAGGTTTCATCCCAGGGATGCAGGGATGGTTCAATATATGGAAATCCATCAATGTAATCCAGTATATAAACAAACTCAAAGACAAATACCACATGATCATCTCGTTAGATGCCGAAAAAGCATCTAATAAAATGACAAAATCCAACACCCATTCATGATAAAAGTCCTGGAAAGATCAGGAATTCAAGGCCCATACCTAAACATGATAAAAGCAATCTACAGCAAACCAGTAGCTAACATCAAAGTAAATGGTGAGAAGTTGGAAGTAATCCCACTAAAACGAGGGACTAGACAAGGCTGCCCACTTTCTCCCTACCTATTCAACATAGTACTTGAAGTCCTAGCCAGAGCAATTCGACAACAAAAGGAGATCAAGGGGATACAAATTAGAAAAAAGGAAGTCAAAATATCACTTTTTGCAGATGATATGTTAGTATATATAAGTGATCCTAAAAATTCCACCAGAGAACTCCTAAACCTGATAAACAGCTTCGGTGAAGTAGCTGGATATAAAATTAACTCAAACAAGTCAATGGCCTTTCTCTACACAAAGAATTAACAGGCTGAGAAAGAAATTAGGGAAACAACACCGTTCTCAATAGTCACAAATAATATAAAATACCTTGGCATGACTCTAACTAAGGAAGTGAAAGATCTGTATGATAAGAACTTCAAGTCTCTGAAGAAAGAAATTATAGAAGATCTCAGAAGATGGAAAGATCTCCCATGCTCATGGATTGTCAGGATCAATATAGTAAAAATGGCTATCTTGCCAAAAGCAATCTACAAATTCAATGCAATCCCCATCGAAATTCCAACTCAATTCTTCAACGAATTAGAAAGGGCAATTGGCAAATTCATCTGGAATAACAAAAAACCTAGGATAGCAAAACTCTTCTCAAGGATAAAAGAACCTCTGGTGGAATCACCATGCCTGACCTAAAGCTGTACTACAGAGCAATTGTGATAAAAAAAAAAAACTGCATGGTACTGGTATAGCAACAGACAAGTAGACAAATGGAATAGAATTGAAGACCCAGAAATGAACCCACACACCTATGCTCACTTGATCTTTGACAAAGGGAGCAAAAACCATCCAGTGGAAAAAAGACAGCATCTTCCACAAATGGTATTGGCACAACTGGTGGTTATCATGTAGAAGAATGAGAATTGATCCATTCCTATCTCCTTGTACTAAGGTCAAATCTAAGTGGATTAAGGAACTCCACATAAAACCAGAGACACTAAAACTTATTGAGGAGAAAGTAAGGAAAACCCTTGAAGATATGGGCACAGGGGAAAAATTCCTGAATAGAACAGCAATGGCTTGTGCTGTAAGATCGAGAATCGACAAATCGGACCTCATGAAACTGCAAAGCTTCTGCAAAGCAAAAAGCACAGTAAATAAGACAAAAAGGCCACCAACAGATTGGGAAAGGATCTTTACCTATCCTAAATCAGATAGGGGACTAATATCTAATATATATAAAAAACTCAAGAAGGTGGACTTCAGAAAATCAAATAACCCCATTAAAAAATGGGGCTCAGAGCTAAACAAAGAATTCTCACCTGAGGAATACAGAATGACTGAGAAGCACCTGAAAAAATGTTCAGCATCCTTAATCATCAGAGAAATGCAAATCAAAACAACCCTGAGATTCCACCTCACACCTGTCAGAATGGCTAAGATCAAAAATTCAGGTGACAGCAGATGCTGGCAAGGATGTGGAGAAAGAGGAACACTCATCCATTGTTGGTCGGATTGCAAGCTTGTACAACCACTCTGGAAATCAGTCTGGTGGTTCCTCAGAAAACTGGATATAGTACTACCGGAGGATCCTGCAATACCTCTCCTGGGCATATATCCAGAAGATGTTCCAACCAGTAAGAAGGACACACGCTCCACTATGTTCATAGCAGCCTTATTTATAATAGCCAGGAGCTGGAAAGAACCCAGATCCCCCTCAACAGAGGAATGGATACAGAAAATGTGGTACATCTACACAATGGAGTACTACTCAGCTATTAAAAAGAATGAATTTATGAAATTCCTACGCAAATGGATGGACCTGGAGGGTATCATCCTGAGTGAGGTAACCCAATCACAAAGTAACTCACACAATATGTACTCACTGATAAGTGGATATTAGCCCAGAAACTTAGTATACCCAAGATATAAGATACAATTTGCTAAACACATGAAACTCAAGAAGAACGAAGACCAATGTATGGACACTTTACCCCTTCTTAGAATTGGGAACAAAACACCCATGGAAGGAGTTACAGAGACAATGTTTGGAGCTGTGTCAGAAGGATGGACCATCTAGAGCCTGCCATATCCAGGGTTCCATCCCATAATCATCTTCCAAACGCTGACACCATTGCATACACTAGCAAGATTTTGCTAAAGGACCCAAATATAGCTGTCTCTTGTCAGACTCTGCCGGGGCCTAGCAAACACATAAGTGGATGCTCACAGTCAGCTATTGGATGGATCACAGGGCCCCCAATGGAGGAGCTAGAGAAAGTACCCAAGGAGCTAAAGGGATCTGCAACCCTATAGGTAGAACAACATTATGAACTAACCAATACCCCGGAGCTCTTGACTCTAGCTGCATATGTATCAAAAGATGGCCTAGTCGGCCATCACTGGAAAGAGAGGCCCATTGGACTTGCAAACTTTATATGCCCCAGTACAGGGAAATGCCAGGGCCAAAATGTGGGAGTGGGTGGGTAGGGGAGTGGGTGGGTAGGGGAGTGGGTGGGAGGGTATGGGGGACTTTTGGGATAGCATTGGAAATGTAAATGAGGAAAATACCTAATAAAAATATTTTTAAAAAGCTAAGGTAAATTTCTTATAAACAACAGAAATAAGGATTTTGTTTCTTAATCCACTTAGCTAACCCATTTCTTTAGATTGGGGATTGGGGTCATTAAGACATAGTTATTACTAGAACAAATGTCTTGATTTCAGCCATATTACTGTTTTCTTTTCATTTTGTGTTCTTAGTCCCATTATGTTTGAAGAATTAGAGCATCAGTTAATAACTTCCTATAGTCTATTGGTTATGTTCTTTCTGTCTTTGTTTCTAAGGATTGCTTATATAATTCTCTGTAGGGTTGGGTTTATGGATTTGGACTCTTTTGGCTTCCTTATATCACTGAAATTTTTTTTCAACTATGGCACAGAACTCTGTGGGACCCACTAATCTATGCTGGCATCTGTGACGTTTTGAAATGTGGAGTACATTGTGAATTTTCTAAGCAAAGTTTTTAAAGATTTTTGGAGTTTTAAAGTTATGCTGATTTTTAAATTATTATATTAACATAAACTATTGATAATAAACAATAGAGAATGGGTTATGGTTCAGTAGGGATGCATTTCTGTGTCGAGTTGACAAGGAGTTAATTGTTCTGAATAGATTGGGTCAACTTCACACACTAGCTCAGGTCATCTGAGAAGAGGGAATTGGGAAAATGTCTTCATCAGATTACCCTGTAGGCACATTTATGGGATGTTTTCTGGATTAATGATTAGTAGTGGCAGGCCAGTTCATAATGTGTGGTGCCTGGTCTCAGCAGACAGTCCTGGGAGGTATAAGAAAACAAGGTGAGTAAGCAAGACATGTGTTAAGAGTCAGTAGGCAACATCCTTCTACAGCCTCTGTACCAGGTTCTGTCCTAATCTCCCTCAGTGATGTACTGTAAGTTATAAGCTGAAATAAACTCTTTCCTCTCCAAATTACTTTGGGTTGGTTTTATCACAGCATCAGGGAAGTATATAGGGCAGTAGAGCAGTAGTGACTGTGACCACGCTCAGCTTCAGGGATGGCTTGTTCTGACCCCAGCGTGAGTGTGTCTGGGATTCACTGAGTCCATTGAGGTCCCACAGGCCATCAACAGCCTTCCTAGGAGTTAAAGGAATAGTGTTTAACTCTCATAGTTAAAGGTTTTAACATTTCTTGTTATAGTAGTAATGAAATTGTACACACAAGGAAAGAAATTAATATGTAGTAGTAAAATGGAGATAACACAGGGCAACCTTTTTGTCTGATTACTGACTTATAATGAAGGTTCTAATTTTATTTTCTTCCAAATAAAGGTAAGACTCTAGGTTTGTTGGTTTTTTAAAGTGATTTTTTATACATTATAATCATTTTCATTTCATCTTTTCCTATTGTTACCTTGTAGTGTGAGAAAATGGGTCAATGAGAGCACCTTACAAGGCCTCTCAAGGGATGAGAGAGATGCTGGCTGATGGACCAGAGAGCCAGAGTGCAGGGCTCAGACCCACAGCAGCAGCTCAAAGAGCCCATAGCTTGAGATCTAGAGAAACTTGTATCCTCTTCTGGCTTCCAAAATTATCTGCACACACACACACACACACACACACACACACACACACACACACACACACACACCACACATACAACACACACACACACCACACACACACACACACACACACACACACACCACACACATACCACACACACACACACACACACACACACACGTATTTTTCAAAATCATCATTGAGGTGTTTTAAGGAAATGAAGCCTGACTGTCATATTGTACAGTGGAGATGCTCTATCTAAACTTAGCCAGGCATTGATTGAATTCTGTGAAACTCAACACTGTGAGCTTTGAGATAAAGAATGTAAGTATATAAAAAAAAATCAAGTGACCACTTAACATCATGATTACAGTAATACTAAAATGCTAAACCATTATCATGATGCCATGTGTGGGTGCCTTACATATAAGCACATTTTCCCCCATCACTTCCCTCTTAGTTCCTATGTCTGTGACCATTGATCATCTCCTTCCATTGTCAAGGACAAAAGTGAAGTTAGTTAGGAGCCCTCTTCCCACCACTTGCCTCTAGAATTGTACTTCGCTTTCTTCTGTTCTTATCAAAAACCCTTGGCTTGGGCTTCAAGGGGCAAGATGAATGCCTAGGATCAAAAGTGTCATAAAGACAGACTCTTCTTTAAAAACAAAGAAACATATTTTCATGAACAGAAACATTCCAAACACAGGGATATTTTAAAATACCAGAGTGAACTACAGCATTCTTTCCTGAATCAGCTGTACACCGCTTCTGTTAGACTGCACGCTAGCATGGCCCTCACGCGCAGAATGTCACCGACGCTCTTAGAGAAAGTTTTAAATGGAGTTTGATTTCCTGGCACACGCTGCTGATGCTATTCCAGTTCTGGTGTGCTGAGCACAGCCCTGGATTGCAATGCTGCTCTGGTGGCAGTCACTTTCACAGACAGGCCTTCATTTCATTTAGTTTGAAAGGCATATTTGTTGTCCATTTTAAGCACATTTATTTCATTATCACTTTGTCACCCGAAAATAGTATTTTCTTCAGGGCTCATTTTTATTTAGCAAAAATGACCATAATGCCCTTTAAAAGTTGTGAAACGTCTCCAAATACCTAGGGCTGAAGACTTGACGGTCTTTCAGAGTGATTTAACGTATTATATTCATGTGCCAGGCTCAAATATGTCAGAAAAATTAAGTAGGGCGCATGTACGGGGTTTGACTTCTTAACTGAGTTTTAGTCACTGAGACTTGTGCTACAGTCACTCTGGCCCTTCCTGGGAAGTGTTCTGGTCTGAAGAGCACTTGCAGCCTGTGATTAGTAATGGAGATTGTCAACTGGACATGATCTAGAATGATCCAAGAGACCAGCTTCTGGGTGTTCCTGTGACGTGTGATCTATATTAGGTTGGTCTCTAGCCATGCCTGGGAAGGATTCTCATGACTAAGTTAACTGAGGCAGGAAGACTCGCTCTAGATGCACATGATGCTCTGGGCCTGGGCCTTGGACTGAACAGGGAGGAGAAAGCTAGCTGAACACAAGCATCTTTGCTCTACTCTTCCACACAGTCAATGGAGGTTGACCAGTTAGCTCAAGCTCCTACCAGGACAACCCTACAAACCTAACTGGAAATGAACCTTCCTTTGCTAAGTTGCTTTGGTCAGGTATTTTCTCTCAGTAACCGAAAAAAATAGCTAGCACATAGTCTTCTGGAGAAGCCACCATGTCCTTGTGCTTCCTGTGCCTTTTTATTGTGCGCTATACTTACAGTGTCTTGACTCGGTTAGTTCTCCAAGAGACATTAAAGAAAATGGCATGGAGATGTAATGGAAAATGGTATGATTCTTTCAAAACTGCATTTATTCATTTATTTTTTTAAAAAGTGTGTGTGTGTGTGTGTGTGTGTGTGTGTGTGTGTGTGTGTGTGTGTGTGTGTGTGTGGTGCAGGTAACTGCAGAGGCTTCCATGAATCTGGAGTTCTGAGTGCTGGGAACTGAAGTGGGGTTCCCTGCAAGAATACTGCATGCTCTTAACCACTGAACCATCTCTCCAGCCCCTGTGATTCCTAGTTATGTGTAACAATGGCATTTTCCCATTTGGATTCTGGCCACAGGCTGAGGGACTGAGGAACACTGAGGCCATTCTCTGTATGAAGGGCTATGAGCATGCATTGCCATTTTGGTGAGGTGCTTCTTCAAACCTATGAAGTTCATTCGTGGTCTGCACCCGACACCAGATCCTCAGGGAGCCATCTGCTGCTGTTTAAGGATATTGCCACCAAGTGACTCAAACCCCACACCCTTGTTGTCTTTGGTTTCGGTGGGTAGAAGATGAGGCTCAGTGCCACCAGGTTTCTGTTTCCTCTACTCACTATTTAAGATCCAATATGTCCTTTGTGGTGTCTTCTGAGGCTTGATGTGGTCACTTTTTTATCACAGCAACAAAAAGCAAGCTAGGACATTCTTGGTTTTCATAGACTAGTTAAAACCATGTAAGTGTGTCATATTAATACAGCAAAGCACAGGAGGCAAAAACTATCCTAGGTGCTGTGACACCATGTGACCCCTGTGACACACCATGTTGAGGAATTTGAGTGACCCAAATCAAATGAATTTTTCAACTGACACAAGAAGGATGCGCCACAGCCAGTTCTGGAACAGGTTCTTAGTTATGTGGATTCAATATTTCATTCTCTTGCAATTGATTTTTTTCTTTACATTGTCAATGTTACCTGAGGAAGAGCAGCTGACTCAGCCTCTCCATCAGTTCAAGGCATAGTCTGAGGTTCTTACTAGGGAGCAAACTCTTTTACCTTAGATAGAGATCAAGGTTTAGTTAACAAGGGTTGGGTTACTCACAAAAGGCCTTAGAGTGAAGGAAGCCATATATACCTGGCATACTGAGAATTTTTTGATGGTACAAAGATCCTGTTTAAGGACACTTTAATCTTGATATACTAATAAGCAATGGTCTCCACTATGTCGTCAACAAAAAAAGTCAACTCTAAAATATTAACCCTGTATCCAGTTCAAAGTCACTCTTCCAAAACACTTGGTAAAAATTAAAACTTCTTTCCTGCGCATCTTGGGTTAATGTCCCAAATGTCACTCAATATTTTAATATATATTTAGTTAAAGTGATGAATATCTCATTTATCAGTTGAATATGGAAAATAAATCAATAATTCATACAATTCTAGCAACCATTTTCTGTGTGTATGTTTTATTTCTCTCTTTCTTTGCTGTTTCTATTATAGCTTCTTCCAAGCAGAAAAGAATTGTTTTACTTGCCTTGTGACTTAGAAGTTGAGGAGAAGGGAGAAATCCATTGTTGCGTGTGAAAGCTACTTCCTCCTGAGATGGAGACATACACCTTATTATCTAAATGAGAGCAATCTTTCTTAAACCCATGAGGACAGAGGCTTAGGCCGGGAAGCCAATGGCTTTAAGGCAGAGACAGCACAAGAATGGACTAAAGCAGAGATATAAATCCGTACAATTTCTAGAAAGAAATTTAACCTGTAAATTTTTAAAGACATGAACCTGTTAATATTTATAAGGAAACAAAAGAACCATCAAAGATTTATATACATAAATGTTCACAACAAAATTATTTATAAAGCAAAATTGAAAATTATTGACATGTGTAATGAGAATATTACAATTTTACAAAGATATAGATCAATTATTATACTTATTATATGCCCAGACTTTAAAAAAATTATCATCCCTTTTGTATGGAAGCCCATTTGCAGAGGTTAAAATCCCCATCACAACTGTCTGACTTTAATCCTTTATTTTAAACTTAGTATATTCCCAGCAGCTAACTATTAAACCAGAGACAATTTGGGCTAGAAGATTGCTCAGCAATGACAAGCATTGTTTGTTCGGAAGAAGATCTAAGTTTGGTGCCAGCACACATGTGGCTGTACATAAACTCTGTAGCTACCGTTCCAGGGACCCTAAGACTCTCCCTCAGACAGCAGATATACAGTGCACCTCAATAGGTTCAGGCAAAACACTCATTCACATGGAACAAATTACATCTCAAAACAAAGCCATACAGGAAAGTTTCAAAAAGATTTTCATTTATATCTTCATTTGTGTGCACACATGCATGTGCATCTACACTCACTCATGTTTCTGGAGGCACTTACTGTCCATCTGCCATGTAGATTTTAGGTATCCATCTCACTGGCCCAATTTTTAATTCATTGGCCCTTTTTAAAAAATGATACTCACTGTAGAGTTACTTTGAAATTATTAAACTGAATGTCCCAATGTCTTCAGTTTCCATTTATTTTGGGAATGTCTACTTTGGATCAAGTCTCTTCTGCTAGAATGGTGGCTTAGCAGGTGGGACTCTGACGGTCTAGAGCAGGAAGGGATATCTGGCAGCTAGTAAAACTATCACAAATTATTTTAAATGCCCACAATATTGGTTCAAGTAAAGACATTTTTTAAAACTTAAACTCTCCAAAAGAATATCCCTTACCCATTTGAATCGTCTAATAATTTGTTATTCTAGAAGTTAAAGTCTCTAGACTAGAAACTTTGGGAAAGAAAGGACTTTATATTAAAATGATGCAAAAGTTGTTTTATATTCAGTTGTTTTTGGAGCATTACATCTGGAAAGGCACAGCTAACAATACAGGTAACTTAAAAATATGGCTATAAAGAACAGTTCCTCATTCTTATTGATAAACCAATATATTATTATCATCATTATTATTAAAAGCACTTGAATTCAGTCTTCAAATGTAACAGTTCTTTCAGAAAGCCTTGAAGATGCTTTACAAATAAAGCATTTTGTCCATCATTTAACTTCATCTGTCATTTAAATACTGATTTTTTCCCCCTGGGAAAAATAAAAGAGAAAGTTGTGGCACTGTTTTGTGCTTGCTGTCAAGGATGTCTTTATTGTCATCCCAGAAGTTGTCTGTGTAATTTCCTCCCCATTCATGGGATAATATATTGGCCTTCCTCATTCAGCAGAATAAAGCAGGTTATGGTGGCACTACCCACCTCCCACATACAACTTCATTTCTATCAGTAAAGAGACAAAAGAACATTTGAGAATTTAAAAAAAAAATCACTTCTACTTTAGTTCACCACTGTTCCTCTCCGTAGTCCTGGTGGTACTTCCTGAGGGAGGGTGAATAGTAACTATGGTCCCATCATTTTGGACTTCCTCTCAAAAGCCACCCATTTAGAAGTAGCCTTGGTCCCAGGTGAAGAAAGTGGAGACCCCCAGAAACAGCCCCCTTAAAAGCCATTTTCAGTGTGTCTTGCTGAATCTCAGTAGGAAAACCCTTGCTGGTTACAGGGCTAGGTTGCTTTCCTTCTTTGGCCTAATAGTAAGAATTGTGTCTTGGTTGTTGAGCTCAATTTCTCAAAAAACTAAGGGTTAAAAGTTGCATCTATATCTTTTGAGGAAAGATTAAACAACATATACAAATTGCTTATTCACATTAGGTTGGTTAACTTAGAAGTCTGTCCTGGAAGGGCACTTGAGTCAGGGGCAGAAGGAAGGCCATACCTTGTCCGGCTCTGGGATCGTTTATCAAGTTCAGTATCTGTCACTTGGAGAGGTTAGTAATGATCCTGCTGAGGCCATTAAAGTCCTTTGTCATTTAAAATTTGTCAAGGAATTGCTCTTATAAATAAGAATGCTAGATATTGACAGTAAAAATTCAGTGCCACAATAATATTATTCAAAGTACATGCAACTTGGAGAATGATACAAAAGCAAGAAAGATGAATTCACTTACCAGGAACAGACATCAGAGGAGATTTCAGGTGGGGTGTTTATGCCAGAAGCTATATCAAAATGGTTTTGTGATCTCAGTAAGTTGATCTTGAAGTGCACTCAAAGAAACCCCAAGAGTTGGGCATTCCCCCTTCCTCTGAGAGCTATAATTTAAAAAAGAAATAAAGAAAAGATGTGTTAGTTTGTTTATTTGGTGGACAGAAGTAGAGACTCTTTTTATTAATCCATGCTACTCCACCCAGAGTGTATCCTCACTAACCCTTCCTCTAAGACACCATCTCTGCACCTTCACTGTGCCTTGCCCAAGGGTTCACCATGTCTTACCTTCTATACTCAATAGGCAGCTTTAGGAAAAGGAATATCTTGGGCTTTTCCTTCAAACATATGCAAGAATGCTACTGCTACTACTATATTAGTAGGCAGACTATAGTAGTAGTAGTAGTAGTAGTGGTAGTGGTAGTGGTAGTGGTAGTGGTAGTGGTAGTGGTAGTGGTAGTGGTAGTGGTAGTGGTAGTGGTAGTGGTAGTGGTAGTGGTAGTGGTAGTGGTAGTGGTAGTGGTAGTTGTTGTTGTTGTTTTGGTGTGTGTCTGTGTTTATGTGTGAGTGCAGAGGCCAAGGAAGAAAAGACAACATCAAATTAGTATTCAGCATAAATGCCCAAGGCTTGACCATGACAGGATGTGAGAATGGTCAAAGCAGAGCACCCAAGCCTCTGTTGTTGAGATCACTGTGTCCTTCAGAGGCCTTAGAATATGAAGACGAAAGGAAAGAAGATAGCTTCCTTCCTGGACTCGCTGTCCAAATCTATCAATAGGAGAAGTTGTGTTCGAATATGAAAAAAACACCTGAGGCAGGAATCTGAAGTGTCCCACAGAAGTTCCTGGATGGGAGGCGGAACACCCTTTGCAGCAGTGCTTAGGATGGGTTTTCTGACAGGTGACGGTCCACCAGGTCTCTGAGATCAATGGATGAATTCCAGTTGAAGCTGTGGGTCATTGGGAGAATGTCCTTTGGGTTCTATCATATGTCGGGCTTCTGTCATCGATTGCCTCAGCCTGGGTGCAGAAAGTGTAAACCACAGCCTGTAGTCTCTGAAACCACAGCCAAGCGAACCTCTTCTCCATTACCTTCTTTGTCTCTGGTATTTTGTCATAGTGACAGACAAAGAACTTACTGGGTACTGGTGAAGGAGAGAAGGAAGTCGCTTCAAAAGAGAAAGCTCTCTGATGTTAATGCTGCCCTGGGTGAGCATGTCCAATGAGTCCCTGGGGTTAGGGGAAGGGCTTTTATATGGAAAATTAAGTCTAGGAAGAATTGGGTTCATGCATGGGAGTGTGATGGCTGGGGAGTGTGCCATCCTTGTTAGCAAAGCTGTGATAAAAACCCTTGCAATCGTAAATTTAAGTGTAAGGGCTTTGACTTATAGTGTTGTAGAGTTATTGTCTATAGATCAAAACACTCCTTCCTGTAGGGAGCAGGGATGCTCACAATACTCTAGAAGCT
Source organism: Mus musculus (assembly GCF_000001635.26). Lineage (NCBI taxonomy): Eukaryota > Metazoa > Chordata > Mammalia > Rodentia > Muridae > Mus > Mus musculus. The sequence continues at coordinate 284,844 of NT_166305.2, forward strand.
CAGGAGGCCTCTACCCATGTTCTAAGAGCATGAACAGTTACTGGGGCAGTAGAGACTCTTCAATGGGGCTGCATGCATGGTGAGTAGAGAGCACCAGAGGTGGAGCTGTCTGCAGGGTGAGTAGGGAGCACCACGGGTGGAGCTGCCCTGTAGATAGGTAGGGAGCACTAGAGGCTGAGCTGTCTGCAGGATGGATAGGGAGCACCGAGAATGCAGCCTTTAAGAGTTATCAACCATTTGGTCCTCAGATTTGCTTGACATTGAAGCTGCCTTTTAGTGAACCGTGGTCCTATATAGCCTCCACATTTCTTCCTATAAGTAAGTTCAACAAACCAATCGGTTCTCATAAACCCTGACTTTGGTGGGATGGTCTCTTTGCTTCATTATCAGTGCCAGGTCTGCAGTGAGTAGACATTCATTCATGTCTATTCAGGGAAAGCCATGTAACACGAGGGCATACAGGTTCCAGTGTCTGCTTGTTTGTCCCCAAACCTTGGTTCACGTTGAGATAGAACTGGTGGTGGTTAGTGCATAGTGAGGCAAAATTTCATCCAATGATAGCCAAAGTGAGGGAGATGGGAAAGGCCAGAGTTAGAATAGCCCCTTCAAGGACATCCTTGTGATGGTCCGACCTCCTTCTTTTTAGGTCCCACCTCTTAAAGCTCCCCACTCCCATTAGGTGACAACCAAGCGCCAGGGCATATACCAGATTCAAATTATATCAGGTATTGAGTCAAAGAAGCTTACCCCCAAGGCTGGACTAATTACGTAAAGGTGCTAACAAGCTGGTTGGGCGGGGACTGTTCAGGGACTCCAGGACACAAGAAGCTTGCCCGCAGTTGGCTTAATGAGCAAGTTATTTTTCCCTGGCAGACTATAGCACATCAGCAGCTCTCCAGTCCTTTTCTGAAATGGAGTGGGAGTCTGGGTCTCCTGGGTCTACCTGCTCATAGGAGTGGCTTAGTCATTTTGGGGGAGAATGGAGAGGAGTAACTCTTGCTATGTGTGGTATGTTTGCCTCTCTGCCTCTCATGTCTCTGTCTCTGTCTCTGTCTCTCTTTCTCTCTCTCTGTGTGTGTGTGTGTGTGTGTGTGTGTGTGCGCACGTGTGTAAGTTCCCATGCTGGTATGGAGGCCTGAGATTGATGTCTGGAATCTTCCTCTATCTTTCTCTTCTTAACTTAAATCGTTTAAGTCCTTCAATAGCATCTGAGTGCGTCACCTTACCTGGGCATGGAAGGGGCGGGGCTCAAGGGTCAGGACTCCGGTTGCTGATAGCATAGACATAAACCACCACAGCTTGGCATTTTGTTTGCTACAAATCTCTTCCTTGGTGTATGGTACTAAGGGTTGAACCTTGGCCCTCATAGGTGCTAAGCGAGTACTCTACCACTGAGCAACATCGCCAGCCAGCACTTGGACTGTAGTTACTTGTAAGCTCCCACTTCCCTCTTCTCTAGTTCAGCTTTTATTTTTCTTTAACACTTATCTTTTGCATCATTTACATATCCCTTATATTAAATATTGTTCTTCCTCTAAGAGGGTTTTCATGCATATTAAGCCAGCCATGGGAGAATACAGCACATTTGTCTGCCTTTTCAAGTTCTCTGGCTTCTATCTCACCATATCCCTTCCTTTGAAGAGACAACCAGGGAAGCTGGAGTGTGGCTCATGATCTTGAAGAAGGCCCTGTTTCCCTGGCTCTTCATTGTGGTTTCTGAGCACTAAATAACAGGAGTAGATTTCAGTATTTCATTTAGAAGCGATGCTATACATATCCTGTTTAACTTCCTACTGTGCCCAAATTCATCAAATAAGCCATTGGGATAACTAGGCTTGCATTTGAGGTCTGTCTCACTTGTCTCTATAGATGTGTACAGTGACTGTGCTTGTATGCAGGGCGTGGCCCCATGTGCCCCTCATTTCTTCCCTTAACTCTGTTGACCTCTGTATGGTGAGGCACAAATTCTGTTTTATGCTTTTCTAAATACAAACGTCAGTGTTCATCAGATTTACCTTGCATAGAGTTTTGCTCTTCTGGAATATGATTTGTCTATCCTGCATATCTTCCTGAGTTTTCTATTCTTTCTAAAATATAATCTTGAGGGCCAGGCTTGGTGCTCCATGACTAACAGCCAAGCATAGTCTCTCCACTTCTCTATGTCAGCATATCACTGGCATGCAAGCACCATGTAATGAAACCTAATCTCACACACAAAAATAAAACAAATTTAAACGACTTCATTTTTTTTCAGCTTTCTCTAGTTCTATTGGGAGATTAGCCTTTCAATGCCTATTATGTACCATTTGAAAGGAGATGCCTCAGTCAACAGAAAAATAATTTTAATTTTCATATGAAATCTTTTATCACTTACAATTCCGGTTCATTAATAACTTTCCTGAGCTTTGCTTAATGTTGCTTAATGTCTGTTGATCTTATTTCCTTGCAAATTACAAATTTAGAGTGAAAGAATATTGTCTTCTGTCTTGTATAGACTCATCATAATGAACATTAATTAAAAGCCAATTTGAAACATCCGATAGTTGAAAATGCTAGTCTACGGGACATGATAAATATTCATCATAATACATTTCTTCCAGCTTTATCCTTGAAAATCCCTGTCTAATCCATATATCCTGTTATCTATTCATATGTGTACCATCTCTCTTCAGACCCCCTGCAAGTTGTCTTTATGAATCTCTGCGAGAGGACTGACAGAGCGAAGCGGGTGGGAAACACATCTGCAGATCATGTCAGTCTGTTTACAGAAAGCGTGCCTCCCTGCATTGTTTCTGGGCCCTTAAGTGTGTAAAATATATCTGCAAATTTGGGACAATGAGAGGATGGTTTCCCACCGTAAACTTTCAAGGCTCTTTCAATTAAGTAGTAAGAGTGTTCTAATCCTGGCTCTCGTGTTTTCTCTATTTCAAAAATAAGAGCTCCATTTGTTTAGTGATTAGAACTTCCAAGCTTACTCTGTACACACTCATGCCTGTGCACACATGCACAAACACACATATACATATACACACACATTCACACACAAACCCACATACAAACACATGCACACATATACATATACAAACACATGTACACAAACACACACATACTCACAAACACACACACACATACAAACCATGCATACACACATACAAACACACTTACAAACAAAAATACATATAAACATACACATATACACACATACACACATATACACAAACACATACCCACAAGCATACACATACACACATATACACACACATACACACAAACTCACACAAAAGCACACATACATACAAACATACATATACATATATACATACACAAACACACACACAAAACATGTACTTTTATATACAAATATGAGTGCATATATATTTATATAACATTATATATATGCTATTTTACTGTTTTTAATATTTCCTCTGGATATTTCTTTACCTCTTGCAAAGTATGCAGGCATTACTGTTCTTGTATCTTTAAATCAGACCAAATTCTGAAAATGGAGAGGAGTATGGTTACTTTTAAGTAAAAACTTGGTAAAACCTAGGATCGAGTGGTAGGGTAGTCTCCGTGAGAACTCTCTAGGTTAGTCGGGCCTGTGGGCCTGAGGGGTTTCTTGGTGCCCTGACTAAGGTACGGTCGTTCCCTAGGGAGGGGATGCTGGACTTTATGAAAGTTGAGAAACTGAGTTGAAAACTGGCGTGAGTCAAGTCCCTGTGGCCTTGACATTCCTAAAGTGAAGGGTGAGGGTTACCATAGCAGCAGGAAATGGGAAGAGGGAGAACATTTGCCTAATCTGATGACTGAGGTGCCAATGGCTCAGGAACTTTGGCAAGAGTTTAGCTTTCATTCCAGACATATAGAGCAGGTAACTGCCAGTCAGGCATAGTTGATAAGCATTGAAGCCTTACAAAAAGGACAAGAGAATCCATACAACCCTCTTTAAATTCTCTTTTCTCTTAGCATTCATTTTCATGGACTTAGATTGTGATTTAGAACTAGGTCTACATACATTTCCATGATATAATCTCCACCTTTCTGTGTTAGAAATTACCCTGAAGATGTATAAAAGCTGTCAAAGATTTTTTTTTCAGTTTGCAACATAAAAACTCTTGAAGTGTCTGCAAATTTAAGGGAACTTTCAATGGTTTTTTGGTTTGTTTTGTATGACAAAATTTAATAAATAAGAGTGTAGGATGTCTTTGTCAGCTATAAAAGCTTATAGATTTGTGTGCTTGGTGTGCTAAGAGGAAATTGAAGATTCCTAAGAACCTAAATTTTCCCTCCAAATATCTGTACTGTTTGTGGCTAAACAAACAATACCCAAAATTGTATTTTTCAAATGTCAGTAAATACCTCTTCATGAGACCCCAAATGATTAATTCTAGTCCTATATACTGACCCAGTAGGGGAAAAGGCCACTTGCAGGATCATTTCTAAATTTAAAAAAAAAAGGATAATTGCTGTTTGACATTTGGCATCTACTAGTACATTGTAGATGAGTTCATCAAACTGTATTGTGTGCTGGTCACTGTCGGTTTGAGACAACGCGAGATGCTCACTGACAGGGCCATTCTCAGCAACTTCTCTAGCTTATCTTAACCGTTAGGGACTTTCCAAATCTGTTCTGCACACCCATGCCACCCCACACATCTGCCCTCTTAAGAGAACAGTGTGCATGTATTATGTATATTTATAAAAATATGAATTTTCATAAACAAAGACTTTATTTCAAATATATTTTACGGTTTCTGTGTGATAAGGATTGCTTTCCTGAATTTGAACTTTAATAAATGAACAGTCAATGTACAAAATAGGTGTGTATTTGGGCTGATTAATTCCTACAATTTTTTTTTCCTGATAGCTTAGTATATCATGTTTTTCTTTAACTAGAAAGCATACTGATTATGATGATGTCAGAAGTTATATTCTCTTGGTTGTATATTGAATAGCAGTAATGGACCGTTCCAGGACATGAGTGTTTGCATGTGTAAATATTGGTGGGGGGTGGGGAGTGTGTCAAACTTTGGGCCTGACTGAACAAATGATGACACATTGTGATCAGAGCTGAATTAGCTCATTCTTCGTGGCAAAAACAGCTTTATAAGCAAATTGGTAGAGTAACACATTGTAGGACAGATGTTACTCTGCTTTAAAAAAATGTAACTATTTTACAGAACTCCCAGCAATACTGTTGCATATGCTTTGCATAATAATTACAGTGCTTATAAGACAGGCCATCTCTAATAGTGTTTAGATTGCTTCATAAACTTCAAAATTGGATTTTTTCTCCCATAAACAATTCATCTTGAACTCAGATATGGGATGACTTCCTTCCTGCGTGCCTTTGCTGCTATTGCCGTAGAAGGTTGCAGTAACGTTTGGGGAAGTTATAGAAAGGACGTTTAGAAGTATACATTTGGCAACAATAACTGCATCTTTAGAACAAGAAGTGAATGTCTTAATAATGGAAGTGGCAGACTGAGTGTTGACGTTACAGAAATGGGAATCTCCTCCAGTGGCTGAGACTCTTCTGAGGTTGTAGTAAGGGCAGAGAGTCTCTCATGTATCCTAGCCCATGAAGAACATGGCCTGGGGCAGGGGAATGTCTCGATTGAAATGCTGTAGGTTGCAAAGCTGCTTCCAGATAAACGGAGGGTGAGTCCCAACACAGTCTTAGATGTTCAGCTTGTCCCAACAGAATGTCTACTTCCCAATTCCTGCAATGTATATTTCTTTTCTGAATGACATTGATTTGTTTTGCAAACCTCATGCATTTCTATGATGTTTTCAGTGCCTCACATGCCTGAACTCTCTGAAGCCTACTGCCTGGCTAAATTAGATGCCTAGAGAATGGTTATTGCTGTAGAGATGACGCCAGTGTCCTGTCAGCCATTCATGGAAAGAGAGACAGAATGGTCTCTGATGTGTCAAGGATTCTACAGAGCTGTAAGTTTGTATGGAAGCATTATAGAACAAAAACTACCGAATACCACAGGCAAATCAGACGTCCTTGCCGGGAAAGGAAGGCAGCCCTACCTAGGAAACCAAGTAGGTGGTCTGGGGATACTGGCATTTATGAAAGTGTTTGCTCTGAGTCAGAGCAGCAGCTTGCTTAATGCCCCCAGATTTTTATTGGTGATATTATGGACTGAGCCCAGGACTCAGCTCTTTCAATAGCTCTCGGTTCCATGTGTCAGCATATGTAGCATATTCCTGTTATTGACAAATTACAGAGCAGCACCTGCTGGACCTCCATGTATGTTTTTACAAGCATTCAGAGTAGGTTTTGTCTCAGTTAGCAAACACTGCTTACAAACAAACAAAACCTCCAAACAAAGCAATAACTCAGCCCTAGGAATAAAGGAGAAGGGAACTCACAACGTTGGAAGCAGAAATGGCCCTTGGGACAACGAAAAAGACTTGTTTTTAGCAACAGCTTCAAAACCTGAGAATGAATTCCAGAGGGTAAGGTGTGTTCTAAGCCATGCAGAAGTGGCCGCACTTCAAACAGCACATGGAGGGAAAGTGGTTTGTGCTTCAGTGTTTTATGAGTTGCCATTAGGACATGTCTACCCACACACTGGGATAGATTGAGCCTATGGGGTGTAAGAATCACAGCCTTCACACACTGACGTGCTCTAGGGGATATGGAAACTGCCATCTCAGATGCAGTGCCCAGGAGGGGACTTGGTGGCGGATTCTTGTCCTAGGGATGTCCACGTTTCTCATTGTTTTTAGTGTCGCCATGTTTACTGAGGAGAAGGAGTGCTCTGAACACCTCTTTGTCTTGTCATAAATGAAGTTACCCTTTCATAAACAAACTGCGCAGAGCAACACGGTGTAATAGATAAAGAACACATTTGCTGTTTTATTGGTGCCTTGCACGGCAGTAATACTGAAAGGGGGAAGGCCAAAACAAACAAAACAAACTGAAAACGAGAACAGAAAAGCAAAAAACAGGCTGGCGGGGACCCACATCTTTTTTTTTTCTTTTTCTTTTTCCCAAGAGTACACAAACTCCTGTTTTATTCTTATTGTGGCATGAATGATAACATAAAACCCAAAAACATGAAAATATACAACTTATATTACACTATGTTATGAACAAAATAGAAATCTATAACTCTATGTTATATTTACACAATTTCTTATTTTATTAAATTTCAAGTGAGATGGTAGTTTGCACAGACTTTGTTTTAAGCTCCAGGCATTGATTGTCTCTTTTTCTATTTTTTTTAAATCAGTAAAAAACAAATAAAACAAAAAAACAAACAAACAAAACTTTTTCACTTGTGAAATCCGCACTGTTAGAAGGACTAAGTGCTTTAGAGCCAGGGGAGCTGAATAAATACTGCCTTTAGTGGGCCAGTGACAGACACTTGGGGAGGACAGGGACCCGTCAGCATGTCACCTTCAACCTGTGGGACTGCACAATTAAATACTGTGTCAACCTGGCTACAGAAATGTCTCTGCCCTAAGAGGCAATGAAATAGATCAGCCACTTTAAGTAGCTTTCGTATTTCTTCCTTGCAAACCTCATAAAGTTTTATTTCACTATTAATTTGATAGACAAATATTTTTATAAACCTGTTTGTAAATATACAGTTATTACAATTCAATAGTTTACCCTTTAGAGTAAGGATGGTATAGTTTATTCCTTGTGTTTTTACGTGAGACAGAAGGGATGCCTCTGAGGACACGGTCAGCTTCTGCATTATGGAAATGTCTGAAAGCACACCACGGAATGGGAAAGATAATCTCCTTCAAGCAAACTAAGGTAGATTGTACTTTAGAAATCAAACATATGAAGTGGCTTCATCATAGAACACTTAATGCTTTCATATTCATACCCCATGGGAAGATTTGGTTCCAACCATGATACGTATGTTCACTGGGAGGGGTTTTACACAAAGGTAGTTCTTAGCTAGAAGCAAATGAACTTTCAGAGTTCACTTGACTACTTTGGGTAAAATTACACTGAAGTGTGTGTAATTTTTCTCCTGTTTGTAATAACTAGCCAAATTATCATTGACTTACAAAGGGCTTTAACCCATTTTCTTCTCTGAATATTTTTCTTAGATTTATATCAAATGTGACTAGCTTTAGAGGTTCCCATAACAAATGTAAAAACGAAGAAATTATCAATATTACTCTTCAGTTTTGGTATAAATGTGTGTGAAAGGGAAGATGGGGAAGCGGTAGAAAGACAGATGGGCATGACTTAAACCTATAAGCTGAGGAGAGGGAAGGGGGGAGGGCTGTTGACTGCTAACTTTCATCTTTCCACTTTATGTTATGTCCTCTGCCATATCTTACTTGGCCTCTGCGTGCCATAGAACGAATGTAAAGCTATCAGATCCTCTACCTAAAAGCATCACCTAACCAATGGAGCAAGGGCATTGTGTTGTTATCGTTAAGTCGCTATTTACAGCAGCTTTCCCCCAAGTGACCTATGTGTACTTTAGCCATGAGTAGAATTACCTTTGCTGTTGTTGTCCCCTAGGGAAAACTCTTGGGCAAAGCAGAGCCAACATGTGCTGAAGAAAATGTCCAGACAGAGAATGGCATGTCATTATGGGCTTGCTTTGTGGTTTTGTCTGGGCACAGTTCAGTTATGAACATAAACTCAACTCAACTGGAGAGTTTCAGCAGCTACAGGTTACCATGCACAGTTTCAGTTTCCCTCAAATAAATCAAAAGCAAACCAGAGAGTGAGTTTGCTCTGATTCACTGCTGTTTTGGCCTTGGATGCCTGTCAGCAGCATCTACCTGGAGCTAAAACAAAGTGTTCTTGTTGCCCAAGGTCAGGAAATGAAAACCAAGCTTGTCTCGAATGTGCTGTGAGACAGGGACCCAGCACATGAGAGTGGAGAACCCACATCAGTCAGGAGAAATTTGTTAAGACGCAGAGAAACTTTTTTTTTTTAATAAATCTGTTTTCACATTGTATGCGTTATAATTGTATAAAAACAAGTGTCTTTTTTTTCTTATTCAGAGTGTTTCGAAACAAAACAAACAAAAACAAAAACTGGCTCTAGATAATTGGTAATTAAATAACTAAGATGAGAGGAAAGAGCATAAGTTAATTAAGATTGAACATGACATTCCTCTTAATTCACCGCTTCATATGAAATACCAGAACCAATGCTACCGGGGCTAAAACTGTTAACACAGAGCAAGTTACGGGTGGAGAAGCAAGTATTTGTGTGTACGTACACATACAGACGTGTGTCTATGTGTGTATGTGTGTATGAGTTAGAAATAGAAATTAGTTTTAAATACCTAACAGCTTCCAAATCCAAAGCAGAATAAAATAGGGAGAAATAAAATAAATTATACATAATTTACTAATCTGGGAACAGCTGACTGTTATTATTATTACTATTATTATTATTATTTAATCATAATTTTACACTAGCAAAAAGAGGCAATTCAAATGAAAATACAGTCATTAGAAAAAAACAAAAACAAAAACAAAATCCCATGAACAGAAAACCTCTGACATGCAGGTGTGATGGGCTCCTCCGAGCAAAACCTCAAAGCAAGACCTTCTGAGCGAGAAAAAAACAGAAAGGAGTTTTGTTTTCCTCCTCCTCCTCCTCCTCCTCCTCCTCCTCCTCCTCCTCCTCCTCCTCCTCCTCCTCCTCTTCCTCCTCCTCCTTCTCCTCTTTTACTTATTTATGTATGGAAAACAAACTTGAGGGTGGCATTTGGCAACATGAGAGGACTGGAACACAGGAACACAACTACGCCCCTGGCTGAGGTGCTCTCTCCGTTTAAACACAGTTGGGAGGGTCCCGAAGTGGCTGCAGTTGTCTGCCTACCACTGCCTTGACCTTTTGGTTGTCGATTGGAGTCATTGGTCCACTCATACTTGCTTATTGCTCTGAGCCTGCACTCTGCCAGCACCAGCAATTGATCTCTAGCAAGCTCAAATTACAGTGAAGGACCATTATACTGGTTAAGGGGTCTCTCTGTGCATCTAGGCTCCACTTTGTGGTGCTGCAGTGAAGTTTAACCAAATCCTGGTCCTTGGGGTATCAAATACACATGGCCCACACTTGTGAAATGCAAACAGTCTCTAACCTCGTTGCATGGAGAGACGAAAAGAAAATCTTATAAAACCATCAATTATGTTTCCTCGTCAGGAAAGGATGGAACATCGGAGACATAAGCTAATTCTGTATTTCTGGAAAATGGCAAATAGATTCAGTCAAAATCATGATTGCTTTGCTCAAAGTTTCAACAGGAAAAACACACACGCACACACGCACACACGGGTCACTAAGTAGCAAACATTAGAAAAAGCAAATTGTCCAGGGAGGAGGAGCCTCCAGAAGCTGGTAACTTCCATGCCTGCCATGCACGTGCCCGGGACACAGGGCCGCCAGGTCCACCCGACAATGAGCATACTAGAAATTGAAAAATAGAATTTCTGAGCTCTACACTTGGTCCCGTTGCCCCTGGAAGTGCAAAGTCAAGGTTGAGATTGCTTCTAAGCCCACTTGCTCGGGAGGGGTGGAATTCTATTCCCACATGGAGGGTGTTGCTCACAATGGCCTGACATTATTCCCCAATAGGAATGTATCTAATGTACCATGATTACACACATACATACACACACACACACACACACACACACACAGAAATCCAAGATCAGAAAATATTTTTTTCTCTAAATTTCTGTCTCTCTCTCTTTTCACCTGAGAACGGCACCTACAGTTTCCATTAAAAAGAAAAAGAAAAGAAAAAAAGTAGAAAACCAAAAACAAACAAAACAAAACAAAACGAAAAGCAGTCTCACCAGTTGCTGGTGTGTCAGCTCTTTTCAGGGACTGTCTAAAGGTTTAACACTGTCCTAACGGAAGAAGGGACGAGAAGAAAGGAGGGGACAAGCAAATGAAGATGGTGATCGCTTCGGGACGAATTTGGCACTTGCTCAAAGATATGGTGTCTCGTGCAAGGGTTAGGGGTCTCTAAGGAAAACGGTTGTTGACTCTGTTGTGTAGAAGCAATGAAGGCAAACACAGGCTCTTGTTTTCCTCTCTGCCCCCAGCCCCTCGCACATGCCTCCATCTTTAAAGCAGAGAGATAGAGGGTGGAGGGAACTGACCGCAGTCTTCCCCCTGTCTGTCAGGTGCAAGATAACAACCAAAAGGAAAAGAAAAGAGGAGCAAACCCAGAACCACCCTTCCTCCCCACTCCCCCCGCCCCCAAACAGAACAGAACAGAACAAAACTTATTTCTTTTTAAAAATTGTAGCACAGAACAACATAACACATTCACAAGCCACTTGTTGGCACTGTGTACCTGAGTGAGGATTTCTAATATAGAACAAACAGCCATAAAGTTTATTAAAAAAAAAAAAAGTTGACGGGTGAGACTTCAGTGCTGGGGTGTAGCAGCTGAGTTACTGGCACTGTTTAACCCATAGCTTATTTCGATCTCTTCTTCTTGATGACGTTTTTGCTTGTAATTTTTTTTCTTTCTTTCTTTCTTTCTTTTCTTTCCGAGCCTTTTGAGGCTGAGGTCTATTTGTCAGCTGATGTCCCAACTATATAAGACTAACAGTTAAAATAACAGTCAGTGTATGAGAGAGTTAATGTGCTTGGCCACTGGGAAGGATGAACCGGACAGGGCTTCTTCAAGTCCTCGGCTCACCACAGTCTGTTGGCCCTTATCAGTTGGCTTGTCCCGCAATGTGGTTTTCGCTGTCACTCCCATAATCCACATCCGGGTCCTCCTCCTCCTCATCGTACTCCTCGTAAATCTCTCCGTTGATGTCCTCAGCCTGGATCTCTTCCTTGATGTGGGGCTCCTCTCCCTTGGCGCCGTAAGTGCTCTGGATCACGGGCATCCCGGGCTCCGGGCTGCTGGACACGCTCGAGTGCTCGGAGGGCAGGTGAGGGGACGGCATTCCTGCCATGGCGATGGCGCTGGGGTATACAACTCCGGCCGTCGCGATGGGGATCTGTGCTTGTTGCCTGTCACAGAAAGAGAAGGTGAGTGTGCACGGGAGGTCTCGGCTTGACTGCCTCGGTACCGCCTCACTCGAACCGAACCAGCATTCGCCCAATTAGCCAACATGTTCATGTGACATCCTGTGCTGATTCTAGCGTCTTACCTGCCCGCATTGTGCTTCATAGATCCGGGGGCATTAAGAATTGCCATTTGATAATTGAGGTAGTCCTACTTTATTATTATTAGGGGAAAATGTGGCATAGGGGGGAAATAAGCAAATTTACCCAAGACCTTGACTCCCAGATCACTTTGGCTTCACTATGACCAGGAGGTGTCTGACTTTTGTTTTTCTCACAATGGAGCCTAAAGATAGTTCAAGTATAATGGGGACCAGAGTGGGGGGGGACCTCTAAACTATTTACAACTTTCAAAATAACATTATGAGTCCCTCAAACATGAGAAGGTAACATGTTATCCACCTACTGTGTGAAATGGTGTTAGCCCTTTGGGGGATCAGAGTCAGGGCTAGCCTCAGACAAACCACCTCAGAAATCACCTACGCCTGCTTCTATTGTCCCACTCCATGGACTCTCTAAATCCTTTAACCTGGGAACTCCACCTTCTCGGGTTTGTACTGGACCTTAGAGACAGATTTAGCTGGTCCTGTCAGGGTGAGTTCACAGACATTCATGTGGGCTTCCTTCTCTCAGTCTTTTGAAGATTTACTCTGGACTCCAGAAAAAGGCCCCACCCACCATGAACCTTGCATAGAGCACACTGGCTCTTTCAAAGGAATGGAGGGCGTGTGGCAGGTACCACCACTTTTCTTTTATTATCCATCCTCCTTCCGACTATAATCAGAATGGTGTTTGCTCTCCTAAGTTTGCTGGACGCCACTGTTTCCGGCATGAGTGACTTTATCCCTGCGTGTCTTGAGTTTCCCACAGTGTTACTATAGGCAGCACACAACATCACTGTGCGTGAACTCTCTATGGGAAGCAGAGGGAACATCCTCCGGGCAGGTTCAAGTTCAGATGGAACGCTCCTGTCCACAAACTTGCTGTGTCCTAAATCTAATTTCTACTATATGAGATATCCACACAGGAGTTGTGTGTTCATGCGTGTGGGTATATGTGTGGTGGGGGAGGGGTGGCTCAGCAAATCCACAGAAACCTGTGATTCAACTGGAATCCCTCTTAGGTTGTGTTATCTCAACAAAGCTGCCAGTGGTGAAACCTATCATGGTACAACATTGGAAGTCATGAGCACCAGCCAGGCAAAGAACTGGCTACCTCCAGCATACCTCTAAGGTTCTAACTGCAAGCATAAAGACGATGCTTATGGTTGAATCGGATCTGCCTTCAGAGAAGTTGGGATAAAACCCTCAGAGGAGCAGGCAGCTTGCAGTGGCTCCCCCTCTAAACAAATAGATAACTGCCTGTCTAGACAGTATGTAGGTATTTATGGCTTCATATAGGGTACAAAATAATCTTAGAAAGAAGGCTGCAGGTTCATTTCAAAAGGTTGCCTTGGAAATGAGTAGAAAAGGGGATTGAGGAGAGTCGTGTGTGTGTGTGTGTGTGTGTGTGTGTGTGTGTGTGTGTGTGTGTATTGGGAAGGTGGCTCTGTGTGACACAGGAAGTTCCCATACCCAACGTTGAAGTACTGTCGCATTTCCTGCCTCCGGTTCCGCATGATGGCCTTGTACTCCCCGATACGCAGTTTCTTGCCGTCCACCAGACAGGTGCGCTTTGGCCTAGGCTTGTACTTGTAGTCCGGGTACTTCTCCAGGTGCTGTTTGCTGAGGCGGGCCTGCTCCTCATAGTATGGCTGTTTCTCTAGGTTGGTCATAGCTTTCCAGCGAGATCCTGTGGAGACAAGGAGGTTACAATGCCAATTTGCAGTGTTTCTAAGAATCCTAAAAAAAGGAGATGCCGTGGAGAACAAGAAAGAAGTTGAAAGAAAATGTTGGCCAAAAGCCAGAGCTATATAAACATGTTTCTGATTAGCAAGATCAACTTGAAAGGCGAGATTTCACAAGAACAGGGGTGTCTGCAAGAAAATTATGCACCCAAAGACACAGGCGCTGGGCAGTGTATTATTTTTGACTTGAATGAACAGTTTAACTAAACTTGCTTATTATGCACTGAAAAGCTCAAGAATTTCATAGGACGCAGTTACATCGATAAACGCTCCACATGAAGTCGTCCCATGTTGTGAATCTGACTTACTGAGTCTTTGAGTATTTCTATGTGAGGGCATAGTGCTCTCACAAAAGTTCATATATCACGTGCTTTCAGAAACCACGTCTGTAGAAAACACCGGGTTTAGAAATGAACCCCTCTAAGTGGGGGATGCATAGGATTGGGGGGGTTCCATGTGTGAGAGCTGTGCTAAGAACGTGGGTCATCTTGGGTCCTGGGACAGCTCATTGGGTGCAGGCACTGGTGGCTGGCCCAGACTTAGATGGTGGATGGAGAGAACTGACCTCCTGGAAGTCACCCCCTACCTCCACTCGGGGTCCCCCAGGCTCACAAGATAAGTTACAATGGTTTTAAAAATGACATTTTGTGATCTTGCTATTGTGCTATGAGGTAGACATCATTCTAGCTGTTTTCATAATGAGAGAACTGATTTTCACACACATGAAATCGCCTACCCAACATCACGAAGATCTGACTCATAAATGTGTGTTATATACATATGTACCATAATAAATATGCACTGAGCCAGACTCTTATTTTAATGACCCCCCTCTCCACTAAGCAAGACTTTTATTTTACTGATTCCTCCTTTAAGAGGAAAGATGTCTTGTCTCATGATTATCTGTGTTAGTGGTAGTGACCTGTTTTATTTTTTTTTCCTTTTTACTGTTTCGTGTTTAATCTAACTTGTATTTACAGAGAAAAAACAAATTTGAAGTGTCACTAAAAATAGCATGTGCTAATTCTCAGTTTAGATGTGGTCTTGATTCTGTCAGTGTGGCCATGTGTGAACTGAGTCGTGGGGTTAGTGTAACCAGAAACCCAGACTTTAAGATCTAATGGCAGGTGAGGCATGCTTCTCTGAAAACAAAGCAGCGCCACCTGAGTCAAACGTACAGATCCAACCGCAGGGGCTGCTCACAGCTGCAGATGGTGTGTGGCCCCCTCCTTGTATCCAGTTTTAGCCTGGAATTCCATCCTCAGGATGTGCTGGCCAAGAAGGGGAAGCTAATATCTGACCGTGGGGTGCTTAGAGCTAAGTCTTTCTGAGGAGTGAGGTGGTGAAGAGCAGATGTGATCACTGGTGGAAACTCGAATGGGATTCTGGCAGTTCTATAGGGAGAGGGTGTGTGTGTGTGTGTGTGTGTGTGTGTGTGTGTGTGTGTGTGTGTGTGTGTGAGAGAGAGAGAGAGAGAGAGAGAGAGAGAGAGAGAGAGAGAGAGGGAGAGAGAGAGAGAGAGACAGACAGACAGACAGACAGAGAGACAGAGAGACAGAGAGACAGAGACAGAGAGAGAGACAGAGAGACAGAGAGACAGAGAGAGAGACAGACAGACAGACAGACAGAGAGACAGAGACAGAGAGAGAGACAGAGAGACAGAGAGACAGAGAGAGAGAGAGAGAGAGACAGAGAGAGAGAGAACTTGCCCTATTTCCTGCCACTCAATGCCCTGTACTCTTAGAGTAAGAAGACCACCACCCCAGGTATCTTGAAAAGTCACACCATCTCATCAAGCATCCTGATAAGGAGAGAAAGAGACCAACGAATGAAGCAGGAGTCCAGTCCCGGCTTTTAGGCATCGTTTAGGGAAGAGCTTAGAAGAAGCTGTAAACCCTAAACTCAGGCAGAGGCAGCAGCTTGCCAAGCATTCTTGCCTAGGGATGAGAGGAGCCTTCAATGTGTGCAGTTTTGCACGTGCAACGTTAGGAAGTGGATGGGGAAGCCCGTGAGCAGGGCTGTCAGAAGTGCTTTAGACAGGTTGCCCCCAATCGGGATAGATTTTGGTTTTGTTTTATTCCCAACGCAGCTCAGGTTCAAATAGCAGAGATGCTTGTTTTCCATTCTAAAACTTCTGTTTGAGCAGCATAGTCAGTGTGTTCAGACCACATTATTTTAAGTACAGCCCCAAACTCTGGTTCATAGTACACGTGAGAAGAGTGGTTCTCAACCTGTGGGTTGTGACCCCTTACATTATCATTCATAACAATAGCAAATTTATAGTTATAAAGTAGCTATAAAGTACTTTTATTGTTCGGGGTCACTGCAACATGAAGAACTATAACAAAGTGTCACAGCATTAGGAAGGTTGAGAACCACTGGCTGAGAGCAAAACCTACCTTTAAAAAAACCCAGAATATAAAAATAAGGAAATTCAATTAGACTATGAAGTATTGAAGATAATTCCCAATTTTTTTTCTAAAATATTTTATCTCTAAAGAAAGGCATGCTTACTCTTAGAGGTGACCTGCCTTAGACTGGTGGCCATTTTAATATTTCCTGTCTTGTGCATGATGCTGGGTTGGTAGGGTGAGAATTAAAACTCCCCACTTCACCTCCTGAGAGTATATTTCCTGATAACACCCAGTCTTGAGCTATGTTCGAAACAACAGGGCCACATAATAATGACAATTTTATCTTTTAGAGACAGTGTCTCTCTGGGTAGCTCAGGTTAGCCAGTCTTCCTGCTTTATAATATACCAAGGGCTGGAATTACAGGCACGTACCCTCCCATTACTCCAATTACATATTTGTTCATAATTATGAATTAAGATAGCTTAGGTACCAACTGGGACGTGGAGGCTCAACTCTATCTTCAGACCATGCAGTCTCAGTTTGGAAGCAAATCCAGTTTACATATTTAATTATTCCTCTGGGTGGGGATAGCCAACTGGAGGCTTCACCTTAGTCTCAATGGCTCCCCAAAATTAACAGCTGCTGACTGCAGGGCCCTAAATACAGTCAGGGAGAATGCTAGCAAAGACATTGTGGTGGCCCACCCTTTCCCCGCAAAAAGATGAAAACAGTTACTTGGTTTGGTTTGTGCCTGCAGCCATGTACAGTGCAGAAGTGGTGGGCTGTTTGCAAGGCAAATGAAGAGACTGTAGGGAATGCCTTCTGATAACAAAAGAGTTATCAGTTGCAATGAAAACATATTTGATGCTCAAAGTAAGAGAAAATAAGGAGCCTTTTTTATTTTTTCCAGACTCTTCCTTCTGAGTCTGGCAGTAGGCTCCAAGAGGAGCGGGAGCTGAGCGGCGATGTCATCTCTACGGGGCATGTAATGAATTTGCACATTTTACTCCGACTACTGTATATCTAATCAGAAAAAGATGTCCCCCAGTCCCTGATCTCGAGCCAAACAGTAAAAGGTGATTCCTTATGTTAACAATTTCAGCAGAATGGCTTATTAAAACCAGATTTTAGGGTATTATAAAATGCTTAGAAGCCCTTTAAAATGTCAACTAGGATCCCCAGAGACTACATAAAATGTCAACCCAGCTCAAGCGCCTGTTTTAAGCAGAATGAATTAGCAGCATGCTGTCGGAGGCTGTTATCCAAAACAGTCGGTAAAGAGAGAAACATCAAGCCTTCTTTGTACTTTTCCATGAAATAGGCCACTCAGAACCATCGTGCGGCTATTTGAAGATTTTATATTTATTTAAATCTATGACTAAATACTTACCCCCACCCCCAAACTTCAGTGTTTAATTTTTGGGTGACTAAAATTGCCCCATGTCTAATTAATGTGGCTGTATCAGGAAGGCTTGGGCTGGAGCCATCTTCTATGTAGACTGTAACAGCAGAGGTC
This sequence comes from Mus musculus, assembly GCF_000001635.26. Lineage (NCBI taxonomy): Eukaryota > Metazoa > Chordata > Mammalia > Rodentia > Muridae > Mus > Mus musculus. Next base: position 302,605 of record NT_166305.2, read on the forward strand.
ATATGGTGAAGCTCACCTTGAGTCAGAAAAGATTTTCCTAGCCACTTACTGCTATACCATAAGGAATCTTTGTTACATTTCCTAGAAATAAAATGACTATCTTTCAAAAAACTTTTCAAGTTTTATTTTTCTCTTTTTATTCTCTCTGTGTGTGCATCTGATTGAATTTGCCCATGGGCCCAGATGAGGGCCTTGGGTAGTCTGGACCTGCAGTTACAGGTGGTTGTGAGACTCCTATCATGAGGGCTGAAAACCTAACTCGGGAAGCAACCACTAACCACTAACCACTGAGCAGTCTGCTCTTCTTTGTAGAACAAAGTTTGAACCGGCGAGAAGGATTTAGCACCAAGCTCACTTATCAAATTATCAAATCCAAATGAAGCATGTGCAGCATGTAGAACATGGTCCTAGCATTTGAGAGGCAGAGGCGGGCATGGTCCTAGCATTTGAGAGGCAGAGGCAGGCATGGTCCTAGCATTTGAGAGGCAGAGGCAGACGTATCTCTATGAGTTCTGGGCCCACTTAGTCTATCATTAGTTCCAGGGCAGCCAGGGCTGCATAGTGAGACCCTGTTTTAAAAAAAAAATACAACCAAATTTGAGTAATTCGTGAGGAGGAGAGGATGAAGTAATTGAAGGGATGAATAGATCAGAGACACTAGGGAATTCTGGTACAGCTCTGTCCTTTCCAGCACTGTACTTTGTACAACTTTGTGTTTTCAAATGTCGGAGTCCCACTTCTGCAAGGGAACACCACTTGTTCTAATCTCTCAGACTCCATGCATGGATTCATCTGAAAACTATTTTAGAAGGAAATATTAAAGCACACGTGTGTAAGTGCGTGTGTTTTCTATATGATCTGGTTGGATTACAAGCGCCGTGCAGCCGGGGGGGGGGGCATCTACTGCCTTGGTTGGGGTTACGGGATTATGAATAGAGTACACTTAGTTACTATGTTTAGGCAGCCAGCTCATTAATGGGCCCGCAAAGATATATCTTTATAATGTGGGTGTAACTCCAAGAGCATCATCTATTTTAATAAAGTAGTTTAGGTGTGTGCTGCTACTTATTTTTCAAGCCCTAATTTTTTCCGATGGAGCTAGGGACTTTTGTTCTGAACTCTTACTGTCAGAGAATGGGCAATGTAAATCTTTTCTTGCTGCCATAGTCCACCGTGCCAGTTGGAGATAAAGGTGAGGATAATGATGCTAACATGGTAATGACCAGGCCAAAGCACAAACAGAGTCTAGAGCCTTTATCTCCTTTCAGCTCAGCCTGGCCCTTGCCTTAAACCAGTTTACACGAAGTCTTTCCTTATCCATGCCCTCCCTAACCATCTCCTCGTGTGCTTGAGTGTCTGTGCTTTGGGGTAAAGGTATATCTTGTCTTCTTGTACACTGGGAGCCACAGTGGTAGGTAAAGCTGCTTTTCAAGTCAATGAAAAACTATTGCATGTTCCTAAGACTTATCAAAAGCACAGTCGTCTGCAGGGTTACTGAAAGTAAAGGCCCTATTCTAGGTCTATGTCCTCTCCTCCTTCCCCCAGCGCACCACGAATACCAAACAGAACTCCCACATCCTTATGCTTCTTCCAAGGAGGGCAAGACAGGCATAAGACCTGCCTGTCCAGTTCACAGATGAAACGGAGAAGTAAAGGTCCCAGGGTGCTTTGTTGTCCTTTGGGCCCTCAGTGATGGTACTGCTATTCTGGAATATTAACAGAACACAGGAGCAGCCTGCCTTCCACACCCATCGTCTTTCCCTGAGAGCAGAAGACAGCACAGCCCGGCACAGTACGTCTCCCGGCACGCACTCAGTCTTCAGCAACCTCCTTACCCAGTATCTTGCTGATGTTGGAATTGTGCATGTCGGGAAAGGCCTGAAGGATTTTCCTCCGTTCATCTTTCGCCCACACCATGAAGGCATTCATTGGACGCTTTATGTGGGGCTCGTTGCTACCACGTCCCCTGGATTCCCTGTAAATTCTTGACTCTGAGACTCCAGCGCTTCCTAGAAAAGGGGAAGAGCAGCACTTATGTCAGTGTGGAGACTTTGGCAGGGTTCCTCCCCGATGACTGTTTTCTTCGGCTATTAAAATATCAGAAAACAAAAAGTACTTCTGATAATGGTATGCGCAGTTCCTAAGGCAGATGCTTGCTTAGGAAGTGTCTGTGATAAGCCTGTGGCAGCAAATGTTTGTATTTTTTAACCCAGTTCTCATTTTGTCCTGGATTTTCGAGGACTATGGATGGCTTCAGCATTTACTTGAAAGAGTCCAGAGAAACCTGGGACACACTGCTTTTGGATCCTATGGGAAAATGGGCGAGTTAGTCTCTGAGTGTACCAGTGCTGCAGGAATATTACAGATTGAAAGAATCTGGTCAAAGTGTGGAACACTCATGGGTTCTGCAGGAAACAAAGAGACAGTGAGGACTTGAAGTGTCTGGACCCCCCTTTTTGTTTCTGAGGACACATTAGCAAAAACATGCTAGACAGAATTTCAGTCAAAACAACACAAATGCCTCCTTTTGATGTGGTTGGTGTTTCTTTTCAATCATGTGTCAGTATATGTAATGACTGTCTACCTTGCCCACAAAAGACACTGGAGGGTTGGAAGAAAAGAACCAATAAATGTATTACGATTGGTTCTTAAAAACACAAACACACATTCCACTGGATGTTTTTCCTCCTAGCATGTTAAGTTCTCAAAAGAGACAAGGTGATGGTTGTATTCCAGATATCAAGGCCACTGACAACAAGGGACCCCTTTTCCCTGTGAGTCACCCTGAGCCTCAGGAAGGTGCGCACTTCCTCCTGTGGCCTTATCAGACCCCGTAAGGCATCTCCTGCAGTGTAGTCCACAGCCAAGAAGCAGAGGTGCTCGAGTGCAGATAGTGAGGACAAGGGGAGCCTGGGAACAGGGCACTCTGCAGCTAAGACTTCACTGTTGTCATCATCATCCGTACAAACAAAAACAGCATAAAGAAGATGCTGGAGACTCCTCGTACCTCTACCGCAAACAAGATCACATCTCCTCTTTTTTAATACCCCCATTCATCTGTATATCTTAATTAATTTGGAGAATGGGTAAGTAATCAATCTTGCTTCTATACAATTGGCAAGGTGAAAACAACCAAATAGCATCTCTCTAGAAGCATGGTTCTTAGCTCAGCATCTCTCTAGAAGCATGGTTCTTAGCTCAGCATCTCTCTAGAAGTATGGTTCTTAGCTCAGCATCTCTCTAGAAGCATGGTTCTTAGCTCAGCATTTCTCTAGTAGCACTCATGGTTCTCAGCTCAGAATCTCTCTAGTAATACACATGGTTCTTAGCTCAGCATCTCTCTAGTAGCACACATGGTTCTCAGCTCAGCATCTCCCTAGTAGCACTCATGGTTCTCAGCTCAGAATCTCTCTAGCAGCACACCTGGTTCTCAGCTCAGCATCTCTCTAGTAGCACACATGGTTCTCAGCTCAGCATCTCTCTAGTAGCACACATGGTTCTCAGCTCAGCATCTCTCTAGAAGCACACCTGGTTCTCAGCTCAGCATCTCTCTAGTAGCACACATGGTTCTCAGCTCAGCATCTCTCTAGTAGCACACATGGTTCTCAGCTCAGCATCTCCCTAGTAGCACACCTGGTTCTCAGCTCAGCATCTCTCTAGTAGCACACCTGGTTCTCAGCTCAGCATCTCTCTAGAAGCACACCTGGTTCTCAGCTCAGCATCTCCCTAGTAGCACACATGGTTCTCAGCTCCGTATCTCTCTAGAAGCACACATGGTTCTCAGCTCAGCATCTCCCTAGTAGCACACATGGTTATTAGCTCAGCATCTCTCTAGTAGCACACATGGTTCTCAGCTCAGCATCTCTCTAGTAACACACATGGTTCTCAGCTCAGCATCTCCCTAGTAGCACACATGGTTATTAGCTCAGCATCTCTCTAGTAGCACACATGGTTCTCAGCTCCGTATCTCTCTAGAAGCACACATGGTTCGTGCTCATCTATTACATTCTCCTTGCTCAGTATAGACTGGAAGCTGCTTTGCATATGAGCATCGCTAAATTAGACACTGGCAGCACAAGCTTCTCTGCCGTGGTGCTTTATTGCCAGAGTGTATTTTATCATGCGAGCATAACTTAAAATTGATGAAATGTGTTACGACCAGTAATTGCCTCTCGATTGACAAACAGCAGCGCTAATGCACAACAGCATCCTTCGGAAATGTGTTTGTAACTAGGGAATGATTGTGGCACATCTGCTGTTTCCGGTCCTTACACCTTACAGCAACATAAGCCACGAGAGCAGCAGTGTGGGACTCCGTCAACTCTAAATAGGCTCTTTGTATGTACGCAGACCAGGTTTATTCTGGGAAGGCAATGGCTGCAAGATTTTGTTTTTTTTCTGGCTCTCCAATAGAATAAGTTCAATTGCAACAGGATCGTGGAGTTAGATATTCGAGCTTGGCTAGCTTTGGGCTGGTGAGAATCTTAATGGCCAGAGAAGAGTTGCTGCTGAAGGGTCACAGGGATCCCCCTCTTCCTGTTTGAGTCTTAGTGGTTTGAGTCTCTTCCAGCTTGCAGCAAGGCTGGGCCACTGAAGTCCTAAAACACACATGATACCTGGTACCGGAAGGAGAACCCAATTGGGATCTGTATAAGAGAAACTACAGTTTCTTCTTATGTTCTCTTTGCTGTATCAGCTGAACTGGGCATCTCCCCGACTGCCAACTGTGCTGTCTGAAGTGACACGAGGCTGAAGTATAGGAAAGGAGCATGGCGCTCCCTAAATGGAGTGCTGCTTAGATTGTACATATAAAGAGCCTATTTAGAGCTGATGGAGTCCCTTACTTCTTGTCTCTGTGGCTTACATGCTTAGAGTGTTGTTGGGTTAGAGAAGGTTTTTGTCAATGTGTAGATAACGTAGCAGGTGAGGCTGCAAAATGCAAGAAACATGTCCAAGACCTGTCCTTTGAACTGTGTGTCTAGCTGATAATGCAAGCTGCAAAATGAGCTGATAGATATGTAGTTGTACAAAGTTTGGCGTACAGAAAATGGGAGGGCGAGAGGCAGGCTGGCTGCTAGACCAGGATATTTGCTTCAGAGTCATGTCATTTTAGACCTGAGTCCTGCCCTGTGGCACTTACAGCCCTCTGATCCTGCGGGAATGATTCCAAACCACTGGGGGCAATCTTCTTGTCTGCAGAGGCACTGAGAGGTCCCATTGGGGTGGAAAGATGAGCAACAGGGAGCGCCTGGCACATGGTGACTGCGGTAAATGTGAGCCCCACTGGGATGGTCAGGTAGGCAGTGACCTTTCTGCCTGTTCTTTTTGCTGTTTTAAGCAGCTCCAAGTCTCCCCTCCCACTCCATCCTGGAGTATAAATGAGTAATAGCCACAAACCGTCAGAATCTCCACTCATATTGAAATCCATCATTCCATGGCTAAATTTCCCTTCTTCATTCTGTTTAACTGCCAACTGCTGAGTCAGGCTCTCCAGTGTTGTTTTTTCCTTTAAAAAAAATAAATTTAAAATGAGAATCTTGAACCTATAATTATTCAAAGACATTACTCCCCTCGGGCCATATATAATAAAATTGGCTTCTGGGAGCCATGGGATATTGGCGTATTCACCTTTACATGTTCAACACAGCACACTAAGGCAATTAAGGAAACTAATCAGCAGGGGTTTGGACTCTTTCAAGCCCCTAGAAAGCCTTGGCATTTGGGTTTTCTGCACCTAAAGGAGCTAGGTTGCTATCCTGGGAGAAAACCTTTCCCAGTTACAAAATGCACGTAGTGATTTCCTATCAGCATCCTCTTCTGTATTTGGAAAGCCTGGTTCATTTTGATTCAGACAGTAGAGGTGGTGAAGAAAGTCTTCCAGTATTCAGGTGAGCAACTCACAGAAACAGAACTCAGAGAAGGGCCTCGACCAGCTGCCACCTTCCCAGCTGCCTTTTACACTGACCACACCAGGGTAATGAAGGCACTTAAATATTCACTGCTAACTGCTTGTCAAGGCTTCATGCATCCAATGGAAGTGACCTGTAACTTAGGCCACAATTTGATTTGGATTGCTCAGCCAAAATATTGAGTTGGTGAATTTTTGGAGATACAAATAGACATAAATTAAATCTCAAAGCCATCTAGTCATTTAAAAGCATGCAGTATGTGCTTACATTTATGGAAAACATGGTGTTAAAAACTAAATGATGTTCAAGAAAAATATAATGCCTAATCTCACCCACACAAGATATTAAATTGCTTCCAAATTAAGAAACTGGTTGACTTTGAAAACAGGAAAAAGCATGCAAAGAGAGGCTGCTGCCCCTCTCAAGTTTTCCAGCCACGCTCTTTGGATGATACGGTTCCAAGACAGCATCATGAAAGGCAGCCACTGGCTTCTATAGCTTTTGCTCAAGTCTCTTGATAAATTGCCAGATTGTTGGAGAGATTGTCATGAACAACACTAGAGGATCATATACACCACAGAACATAAACAACTATTGAAGATCATTGTCTTATGGGAGAAAGAGCCCAGAAAATGCAGTCACAAAGAACTAATGAAGTACTAGAATCCTCAGTACAGTACAGTCTTTGTCTTGACAAACCTTTGACAATAGTACAATTGTAAGAACTAGATTAAAATTTCTCTCAAGTCTGTGGCCTTGGAAGTCTGTACTCTATTCATCAGAGTCTCTATCTGACTTGATGGGAAAACTATCAGCATACAAGAGGACCCAGTTCACAGTCACTCCCACAGAATCACCCAGCAGTAACACTGAAGGAAGTAGACTCTGACCCAGTTTGTTTTGGGTTTTTGATTGGTATTTCTCACAGCTTCGTAACCTCTGGACTTCTTTCCTTCTTTCTTTCTTTCTCTCCTTTCTTTCTTTCTCTCCTTTCTTTCTTTCTCTCCTTTCTTTCTCTCCTTTCTTTCTCTCTTTCTTTCTTTCTTTCTTTCTTTCTTTCTTTCTCTCCTTCCTTTCTTTCTTTCTTTCTTTCTTTCTTTCTTTCTTTCTTTCCTTCCTTCCTTCCTTCCTTCCTTCCTTCCTTCCTTCCTTCCTTCCTTTCTTTCTTTCTTTCTTTCTTTCTTTCTTTCTTTCTTTCTTTCTTTCTTTCTTTCTCTCCTTTCTCTCCTTCCTTCCTTCTCTTTCTTTCTTTCTTTCTTTCTTTCTTTCTTTCTTTCTTTCTTTCTTTCTTTCTTTCTTTCTTTCCTTTCTTTCCTTTCTTTCCTTTCTTTCCTTTCTTTCCTTCTTTCTTTCCTTCTTTCTTTCCTTCTTTCTTTCTTTCTTTCTTTCTTTCTTTCTTTCTTTCTTTCTTTCTTTCCTTTCTTTCCTTTCTTTCCTTCTTTCTTTCCTTCTTTCTTTCCTTCTTTCTTTCCTTCTTTCTTTCTTTCTTTCTTTCTTTCTTTCTTTCTTTCTTTCTTTCTTTCTTTCTTTCTTTTCTTTCTTTCTTTCTTTCTTTCTTTCTTTCTTTCTTTCTTTCTTTCTTTCTTTCTTTCTTTCTTTTTCTTGCCCGAGGGAGTCTGCTGTAGGCACTCAGCAGAATTCAGAAATTCCAAGGACACTAGCTTAACAGGCTGTTTTTATAGTGAGTGTAGCCATGCACATGCACAAGTCTACTTAAACAAGCAAAAGCACACACACACACACACATGAACACACCACTGACCTCCATCAACAACATCCAAGAGTGTCCTGGTCAAAGAAAACACGACAGTACTTCTTTCAGGAGGGAGAATGCACACATAGTACCTTTCAAATTGTGAACATTTGATTCAACAGTCGGCAGGGAAACAGCACCCTCTGCATCGTGACTCTTAAGACATTTAAAGAGGGAAAGGAAGATGTGATCGATCGGAGGGGCTGGGGCACGTGTGGTATGTTTCCAATGGAGACAGAAGACAAAACCAAGCAGAAAGCCATGTCCTTACAATTCTGTGTGGAATTCAGTACTACATTAAATTTTACACACATTTCTCAGGAGTCCCGGTAGATATTCATTTATTCAGAAACAGAAGTAAATGAAGATGATATGGTGGATCAACAAAACAGCGAGTCGGATTTAAAATAGTTTTCACCGCCTAAAGGAGTTCCGTTCCGAGGGGAAGGAATCAGTCAGATGTCGTAAACACTGGTGATGTGAAATAGTCCTCCCATGGTCTTCCTTTCAATTTCCCACGTCCCCATCAGCGAACTTCTAAGCAGTGGTTCTCAACCTGACTGTCTCCACCCCTTTGGGAGTCAGGTGACTCTTTCATTCTAGTTGCCTTAGACCATCAGAAAGCACTGATATTTACATTATGATTCAAAAGAGTAGCAAAATTAGACTTATGAAGTAGCAACAAAAATAATTTTTATGGCTGGGGGTGGCCTTAAAGAGTCACAGCAGTAGAAAGGTTGAGAACCACTGCCCTAAAGGGACCGACATGGGTGGTATCATTTCTAAGACTCAGTCATTTGAGATTACACCCTTTAGTTTTAATATTTCCTTTTACATAATTCTCTATTTGTATGTTCAAATACTGCTAGGAATAAGAATAGTTGGCTCTCGGTCCTCAGATTTAAATTTTGTCTAGATAGAATCAGCTTCAGTAAATAAGACGATAAACATAAGAAGTGGGAGCAGGGTGTGGTGTCCCAGGCCTGGTGATTCCAGCTTTCAGGAGGCCGAGGCTAGCCTGAGGCATACAGTGGGACTGAGGTTATCCCATGGTACAGAGTCAGGCCCTGTCTCTCTTTTGAACAAACCATGGACCAGAAAGACTGAGCAGGTAGCCCAGAGGTAAATGAGAAGGTGCTAGAAATCGTATACACAAAAGTTTGGAGAACCGGGATGTTGACCAATAAAGATTAATTTTCTCCCAACTTCATAAACTTTTCCCCCCACTGGGATCAGATTAATAAAATGATATCGATGATAAATTTTATAGAAATTGCCATGGCATGCCTCAGTTTCCTGAGCAGTTTTCTAAACCACAAATGCATGATACTCAGACTTTCCTTGGCTCTTACTACTGTTGAGAAGAGGACCTGAAACGTCTCTACCCTTGTGCAGTTAGAAAGAGCAGCGGCAGCAAGACACAGACCTGTAAAGATGCTGGCAAAAGTTCTTTCCTGCTGGGCTCGTTGCAGAGTCGATGAAAATAATTCCACCAAAGTGGTCAAAGCAGAACATTGGTGCAAATATGAGGAGGAGTCAAACACAATGGCCCATATATATCCCTCTTGATTAAAAGGGAGCATTTGGACAGCAACCAGATCTCTTTTGGAAATAGGCTCCTATTTGGCTAATCAAGTCTCATATAAATCTGCAGGTTTGTAAGGGGAAATGTTAGGTCAGTTCAAGAGTCTCTGGGACTTTATCTGATCCTGCCTTGTCCTGAGGGAAGGTCAAATGATTGTGCTCAGCCTGAAGAATAGGAAGGTGCGCAGCTGCAGTCCTAGCCCTCGGGATAAACACTGCAAGCCCAAGGACGGGCTGCTCAATGTAGTGAGTTCCAAGCCAAGGGACTACAAAACAGTCTTGATCTCAGAAAACCAAAGGAGTAAAAGAAAGCCACCCATTTAAACCAGATGGCTCCAGGGACGCACTTGAGTATGTTTATAGCTCTTCTTGGAGTCTTCCTGTCCACAGTGAAGAGGCAGCTGGCCTGCGGCTCAGTGGCTTTCCCTCTGATGAGCATAATAGAAAAAGGGTATTGCACTGCTTGCATATGACACCAGACCCTGTTGGGACCCAACAGGAAGGCCAAAATATACTTATCCTTTCTGTCGGATTGGCAGGGGGTGACCAGGATTCACAGTGAAAGGGACATATGTAAGACAAGAAAGTCTTTAGATAAATCACTTAAGAAGGCTGAGTCCCAGGGCCGAAGTTTTAAAATGGGATTTAAATGTAAGACAGATTCTCATTGGCTTACTAATGTTTAAGAAATTTATATTTTTGACATTAAAAAGAAAACTTTGTGGAGAAAATGCTGAAGAAAAAAAGACAGGGCCAAACATGCAGACAGGAGTGGTTGTGAGCCTCCGTTTCCTACAGTAAAAGCAAAAAATATCTATGATGAAAATGAGATTTGCGTTCTCTAAGAAATGGTTGCTCTCTCTCTCCCCTCCCCTTGTGTGTCATCTAAAGCAATGCATTTCATGTTTATGGGTTTTTTTTTAATTTCCTTTCCATACTTAGGAATGACCCCAATTTCATGTCTGCACCTGTCCAAAAATCAGGAACTTTCTTGCATTATTATTACATCAAATTAAACAGAAAACTGAACATTCACAGAGGACAGAGGGGACATTTTTGTTGATCTTTCAGGGTGCAGTCAAAAGACAGCGCAAGGTGGACCTGAGCGAACATAGGGAGGGTCTTTTCTTTAGTTCTATGGTCTTAAATTAAACAGTGCATGGAGAGATAGGTTCCCTATCCCTTCTCTGAAATTGGGATTCATACAGCAGTGAGCATTGCTTCCCACCAGGCACGCAGACCCAAGGAATGAGCTAGGCTGTGGATCAGCTGCCATAATGGACATCTCTGCAACAAAGCACACAGAGCTACACAACAATAAAAGGCACATGCATGTAATGACAAAACAGCGTGTTGACTTGGTCGCGCAGCTAAACCCCTCTGGCTGCGCTCCCTCGCTTCACTTTCATGGTCTCCTGCTATACTAGTGACACAGAGAATAAAGAAGTAGCTAAATAGAAAAGAAAAAGGATTTTAGTCCTCTAATTATGTGAGCCTCGCAGCCCACCAGAGACATTAGAAGATTATTCATAATGTCATGACTTATCAGCTGGGGATGTCTTCATCGGCTTAAGTAGAAGACTAAGACGCTATGTGGAGGTCCCACCCCTCAGCCCTCAATGAAGAAGCTATGTGGATGTCCACCCCCTCAACCACCAGCTCTGTTCTTGCATATTGATAGCTCTCTGCTCTATAAAATCACCGTCCACCCACATAAACTAACAGCACAAATGGAAGAAAAGGCTTTCTTGTAAATTATGTATAAATTACATATAAATACACACACACACACACACACAACATACACTAAGAAACAGAAATCTTTCTTCTAACTTCAACAGACACATTTCATAGAGTATGGTAAGATTTGTGAAATTTCTTTAACTTCTATCTTTGTTAGATTATGTACAGACACTCTGGGTATCCTGGACTCTGGGACTCTTGACAAATAAGAGAATCAGAGAAGTTTATGGGCCTGCCAATCAAGAGAGCAGAACTGTGTCTGTCTGTTCTCTGGTCTAATGAGATAGAAAACTAGTCTCAGCTAATTCTGCCCCACCCCCATCTTCAAATCAATTTGAGGTTCAGGGTTGAGTTTTGTTGTACATATGATCTGCTGCTTTGAAATCTGGTAGCCAGCTTCAGGAGATGTTTCTTGAAGTATAATGACATCTAAACTCACTGGTATAGTGGGGTCATAAGGAAGCCAACTGGGTAGGCATACTTCCTTACAAAGTGACCTGAGGCTAACAGCCAATGGAAAAGGCAGAGAAAGTCACAGTTTCTGTTAGATTCTAAGTCCAGCTTAACAATAAAAAATGCAAAATGGCGACATGGTTTGTGGAGACAACTTATAGATCCCTATTAATAATTCAATAAATAAATTGTAAAAGGAGAGACATATTTGAAAGGGTTATGAAGAACACTCAAAACCTTCTGGGGAAAAACGAACTGATTTTCACGAAGAAGAGACCTTTGGAAATTAAACCTATGCACCTGATGCACGTTTCAGACTCTATTGCTCTAGGTAGGCAACACGGTACTGGCACGAGGCTAGAGTGTGTGTGGTCAGACTAGTGTCGCAGGGCCTTCCTCATGCATTAGGTTAATGAGGTTAAGGGTGGCAATTGCTTGTGCCCAGCTCAGGCTTTGGCTATTCTGTCAGTCTCCTGGATTGTCAGTGTTAAGAGTGTGTATGAAGAGGTATGATGGGGAAGAGACAGCAGTGGGTGACTTCAATGCCCCGTAAGAGGCTTTCTGGTTTAGGGAACAGAGACATATTCTTAGGGAGGCACAGAAATTCAGTGGTATTAAGCACCAGAACACTGACCAAAGGCCATCGGCTGTCAGGTACAAGACACAGAATGGAGACTTACCTAACCGATGGAGCTGTGTCCGCTGAATGCCACAGAGTTTTGGCCAAGTGACTACCTGTACATCAGAGATGCCAAGGGGGTGTCAGGGTTATGTGTCAGGTTAGGCTGGGGCTGTTTCCTTGTCTTTGAATCCTGGAAAAGCCTATGCTTTTTCGCCAACTTGACTAAACTCCATACGGCAGACGTAAAGTCCTTTGAACAAGCGTATACATTTGTACATTTTCTCTAACTGTTCATAATTTCTCAAAAGCAACTCAGTAATAAACTTCAACCTTAGAGGCAGGCACTCCATACAGATGGGGATGTTGAATGAATATATAGTTTCTAAGTTTTATATTCATTGTCATAAATTCAAGGAATAGGTTATAAGCAAAACAAATAGTGGCTATTCAGATCTATTCTGTGGGGACACTTATGGACTTAGGCACTTCATAAGAAACACAGTTGGATACCCAAGTCTAACAAGACTAATTTATGCTTCGACACAAAAACCCACTGCCAGAGAGAGGGAAGCACCATGGTAGTCTGAGTGTGCCACTCACGGGCAAAGTCGTTCTGAGGATTATGTCAAAAATAAACTCACAGGGAAGCTGAACAGGAGTGCTGCCACTCACAGCCACAGCACACCTCACTCACCGTCCTGGAGCCTGTGCCATGGACGTGAGGAAGAGGAGAGACAGCAGAGGCAAGACTGAGATCAAGACGTCAAACATCTGGGTCCACAGCTAGTCAGGATACAGCTAATGACTAAGGAGGAGGTTTGCTGTGCTGTCACACTGTAGGCACACGTGTGCTGCTCACCATCACATCTATCCAGAATTAGTGGGAGACATACAGGTGGCCATCAAAGAAAAGTAATAGAATTCATAATCTGTATAGGACATCTGATGGGTGTGTACTGGGGGCATACAATGCACATACAGAATTAGAATGCTGTGCAATAACTGTTTTATAAACAAAGTGTGGCTCAGTCACTGGGGTACACACTGGGCTTTTTGCTTTAATTTTTTCCTTTGCATGGAGTAAAAGCCATGAAGCTGTCAGCATTCTTACAAATGTGACCTGAGTAGCCAGTACTTACTTCAGTTGGATCAACTGAATTAGGCTGTTTTCTAGAGTCTTGGGGGATGGTCCGGAAATGCTGGGTCTGACCAATGGGAACAGGCTCACTATGGTTATAGTTCACTTTTCAATTATGCTTGGTAGTTTTAGGTGAAGAAAGATGGGGATGTACACTTAAAAATCTCATTTTAATGAACAGAAAAACTTCACTCCATATTTTATCAGCATAGCTGGAATACATTGTAAATAAGACTGGGTGTATTCTTACTAGTGTTATGGCTCCCATTCCCTAGGAGAGGCCCCAGTGAGGGAGAAGGAAGGAGCTAAGAGGAGAGAGGGGCCAGGAGAAACAAAGATGACTGGGGCGTATGCTAACTGCAGAGAGGCTGGCTTATTACATTGATAGAATGATTTGAGCTTTAAGGCCTCTGCTCAGGCATGCACAGTCCCAACACAGGAGTAACTAGCTGAGCGCACAGGTACCAGGTGCTTTTCTAAAGTCCTTGATGGCCCATTGGAAAAAAGAGATTAAACTCAATGTCAAAGGATGGAGGTCCCCAAACTGATCCCACCATCCCAGCTCCTCCCGGCTTCTCAAATGTCATCTTATTTTTTTCTCTTCTTTTAAAGACTATGTATGAGAACACCTGAAATGTGAAGGCAAAAAAAAAAAAACCCACAAAGGAATGGCCACTAGCCGTTACCATCCCCAAGGCTCCTGGGCATAAGCAAGGGTTTCTCACTTGTAAGAGAGGGAGGAGCTGTGTCTGTACAGAGCTTATGGTATCTTTTGCCATACTTGTTAATGTTTCAATGTTTTCCTAGTGGTTTGACTTCACTCTGGCAAGATCATCTTTCAAAGGTTCATAGAGAATGTATCTACTACACACGTGGGTGTTCGTTCTTATCTTCCTGTGGAAGCGCCTTAAGGAAGAAGGTGATTCTGAAGAGGATGAGGGGATGGACTGGAAGAGCAGAGGACTCCTGATAGGTTAGGCTGCAGAAGCAGCAACAAAAGCCAGTCTTTACTCACACAAACTTTAGGGGATCTACATAGGTGAATTATAGTCCCTTGGTACATACACAGTTGACAATTTGTTATAGATCCTTTTTATCTATGTCTTACTTCACATACTCTTTTTTGTTGTTGTTTTGTTTGTTTGTTTGTTTGTTTGTTTTTCGAGACAGGGTTTCTCTGTGTAGCCCTGGCTGTCCTCACTTTGTAGACCAGGCTAGCCTCGAACTCAGAAATCCACCTGCCTCTGCCTCCCAAGTGCTGGGATTAAAGGCGTACACCACCACGCCCGGCTCACATACTCTTATGATACCCACAATGTTCTCTGCATAATGTTGCCAGGAAGGTGATGGCTAACATTTGCTAACACAAAGAGACAGTTTCCATCACCAGGATGGCAGGGTGGGAGTCCCTCTGACAACCCAGTGGAGCACACCCTCGGAGCCTTATTTTATTGGGCCATTCTGCCCTAACCTTTCCAACCAGAATGATGTAAAGAACACAAGACTCTCTGTTTGAAAACATGCACAGCTTTTCTAGGCTTGGAAATTAAACCATAAAAAGTTTACTGAAAAAAAAAACCCTTTAAAAAGCTCCTTAAAAACTCACACCATAATTGCTCCCCACCAAGCGTGGGCACTTGCTAGCTGCATGTAGTGGCACAGTGACAAATGTATCAAAACGGAGTGCAGGCTATACTAAGAGAAAGAGAAAGCCTTCCACTGGCCATCTGTGAAATAAGGCATGTGGCCATTAAATGCAGAGGCTGTAAATATACACAAACTCCATGAAGCAAGTGGCAAAAAAGGACCAAACTTCAAACTCAAACAAATCAAAATGTTTAATGCATAGTTACCACTGCTGGAGGAAACAGCGTTGATCTCTGCAGCCTGTAAACTCGGCGTGTATTTCAATTAAATACCCCGGAAAGGAGAGAGAGGCAGAGGGAGAGGGAGAGAGAGGGAGAAACGAAAAGATGCAGAAGAAAAGCGTCTGGAACAAAAGGTTGCGGATGCTCTGCACCCCTTTCCCTGAGACACGCAGCCGCTGGACCTGGCACCAGCCTGTCAGGAGTGTCCATCGGAGTTATTGAAAGGCTGGCATGAGAGATGATGGATGGCGGATGATGACATAATACTGATTTACCTTTTTTTTTTTTTTTTTTTTTTTGGTCCTGGTCTTTTGGAAACGGACTGTTCTGCACTGATAATACTCACTGAAGGGTTTTTCTTCCTCCCCTCTCCTGTCCCATAAGAAGGGTTCGCTGGCTAAGAGGCTGGGAATATGAAGGTTTTATCAGTGAAAAACAAAAGGGAAACCTGAGGTTCAGTGGGCGGTGCGTGCATAGAAGCCAGGGCAGGTTTCATGAATGATCATGTGCCCAAGTGGCAGGTCCCTACCCAGGCCATGTTCATTTGCGGAGGACAGAGACTACCATCAGGAAAAGGGTGAATCTTCACCTTCGGACTTTTATGTGTCTTTTAATGAAAGTCACCAAGTCGTTAAATACAAATGTAAAGATTAAGGTAACACACATGTACTTTCATAGGAAAAAGGTAATTGTTTCTGTTGCTTTTGTTATTTCAATTGGTTTCTAGGCAAACTCTAAACACAGGACTGCAAAGATCAGGTTCATCTCTGTTTCCTCTCTCTACTGCTATGTCTACCTCTCATGCACACACCACATGCACATTTTCTATCTCTCTGTCACTAACACACACTACACACACACACACACACACACAGAGAGAGAGAGAGAGAGAGAGAGAGAGAGAGAGAGAGAGAGAGAGAGAGAGAGAGAGAGAGCTAATGAAATCCCCCTGATTTACAGATTCAGGCTCTCCCTCACTCCTCCACAGGGCTTACCAGCCATGCCTACCTCCTTTGCAAAGCTATTCTCTAACAATTGACAAATGCAGTCCTAATTTGGCCCCTCTGATTCATTTTAGCTCACAGCAATATTTACAACAGTCATCTAGAGACCGTTAATTGAAGCATCTCCCACTGAATGGAGAGCTCCCGTGCTCCTTCCTGCTCACTACTTCAGAGGAAAGCCCCCCTGCTCCGATCTCACGGGCTGTTCCCTTATCTCTAGGAAGGAGCATGTATCAGATAACTCTGCTAGATTCGCTGTGTCAGTTTCTGAAGCGCCATCCTCTGCTCGCCCCATCCATCAGATGGCTGGCGAAGCGTCCGTGAGGAATGATGGATGGAAGATTATCACTGGGGTGCCACGGGAAGCACTTACTGTCATTTGTAACTAATGCTCTCAAGACGCACACTTTTTTTTCATTATTAAACATCTGTATTAAGTCTATATTGGTCACTGTCATTTCGGTTTGTTATTCTGTTAAGGGGAGAGAAAAGGGCTTGGCAACAGTGGGAAAGAAGCTCGTGAGAGGAGAGATTCTGAGTGCGACCATAGCATTAACCTGTCTGTGAGTTGCCCTGTGTCTTCTTGGTAGCGCTTCTGGTAAATTTGGCTCCCATTGCTCTCGAGTGAGTTGTTATTTCAAATAAGCACAGCACTGTTCACCATGGTCACCTCACTCTGTCGAGTGGGCCAAGGATTTTTCTTGAGCTTCAAAGGTATTCTCCTAGTAGCCATTTGCATCGTACGCTGCTGAGTCCCAGCATGTGTAAATGTTGCTAGTACTGGGAGTGTAGACCATGTTTAGTAAATATGTTTTCAACTTTAAGAAATAAATGCCTATGTTTTCATGCTTACTTTCCTTATTTTACACACTTTACGTGGGACAAGCAGGACAGAAGGACAGAAGGACAGAAGTCTGCCTTAACATGCAAGGAAGAAGCCTGGGTTCTGACCTATCATCAAGCAATGTCTCTGTGTCCCTGCTTTGATTTACTGACTTTTTGTGAGTTATGGGTGGGCTATAAGGCCCTGGGTGTGCAGTGTTGGAAGAGCTAAAGGCAGGGAGAGGACATGAGGATGAGCCCAGCCTGATAGAGGAAGCAGCTGAGACCGCCAAGGGCATTTATATGGTGAAGCTGGGTTGACTGTTGATTTTATTTTTTTAACTAATGCCTTCTTGACAGTTCTTTTTACTCTACTAAGATCACCTTTGATTTCAAAGTGCTCCTTGATCTTGGGAGGAAGATATTATCTAATTCCATTAAGAAAAGGATTTGTGGCCAACGTAAAGTAGTGTGCTCGTTCTTGGCCAGGGGTTCCCTTAAATTCATATGACCCACCTCTAGCCAACAGGATGTTTGTGGAAGCTAGCTAGCAGACAGAGAGGACCATCTGAGCGGAGAATCGGTTTAGCAAGGAGAAAATGCACCCTTCTTTGAACCTGGATGATAGATGGTTTAGTGTGCATACAACAACTCTCTGTGTCCCAGAGGGAAAAATAGAGAGGCACAGAGATTCCAACCCAGATGTCATAGAGCTGATAAAGAGTGAGCAAACCTTGCCTCTGAACACACTTGTTTGGTAGTGACTAAACGCCGTTTGTGTATGTTCCTGTACTTAGATTTCCTCTTGTGTGTTGGGAAATGTGTCCAAAAAGACATAACAGCATGGGGTTCACTCTTCCCAGGAAAACTACATTTGGAAGGAGAGTAATGATATGGCAACCTTCTGGTCAGCTTTACCTCTCAGGTGTGTGCTTAAGTTTCTGTTGTGGTCCCATTGCCTGGTGGGATCAGCACAGCTCAGCTCTTACAACTTACAGTACACAGATACTGCCAAGTCCAGACCAAGAGCCTGCTGTCCACTTGCCTGTGGTTCAGACTACGCCCTGTCTGTGCTAAAGCACAGCTTCCAACCCTCCTGTTTCCTCCTACCTGAGATGCCCCCTCCCACCCTTGACCCCGGGGTTTCTGCTGCAGTGTCATCTGTAGCAGAGATCTGTGGCAGAAGATAGCATTATTTGAATATACAATCAGTCTATAATTAACCAGAGATGACAATTATAAATAACACTGTGTCCCAGAGTTTCCAAGAAACCTGACACACACAGTTCTTGGGTATGTTGAAACACTTCCAAGAAAAGTAAAGAAGTGAAAAAAAAATCTTTTAGAAGTCTTCAATTAAAATGTGTTTCAGTAAAAACGACTTTCATGAAGTGTTTTGGTACATATCACCCGGCAGACATTCGTCCTTGTCTTCACACCTCTAATTGTTTTTGCTGGCCAATTACAGCTACGTCGAATCGAGACCTTCTGCTTGGGACAACCATGCTTTTCATATGTGAGGAAGAGTCACCGTGCTCAAGGTTGGTGCATACCAGGGAACAGATCTCTGGCACAGGACTTTAATTTTCTGGATCTTGGGGACAGTCACCTGACATCTCTGTGGATCCGTATGTGGAACGAGGCTGGTGTCTGTCCTTTACAGTCCCTTCTGCTCTGTCCTTAGACCTTTCATACTTCTGCCTTACCTTAGCCTTCTATTTATCACAGACTCTGTGTGTGTGTGTGTGCGCTCGCGCACATGCACACATGTGTATGCATGTATGTAGCTGCCTTTCAGAGGTCAGAAGAAGGGTGGGTCTCCTGGAGCTGGAGCTCCAAGCTGCTGCCATCTAACATGTGTGCTGGGAACCAGGACAGGTCTCTATAAGAGCAGCAGGCAGTGGGTCCCCAGCCCAGGGACAGTTACTTAAGGTAGCAAATAGCGTTCTTTGGGGACTACAAATGGCTTGGAAAAATGCTAGCAGAAACTGTGAAAGCGCATTGTCCCACATTCCACTGATGCCTTTCTTCAAGAACCATAACAGGAAAGCTTAAGCTAACCACTGAGCTTCACGTGAACTGACCACGGATGCAGCAGTATGATTACATCAGGGACTAGGGAAAGACAAGCAAGGAACAGGGTCATATTTCTTCATGAAGCACAAGTATTCAGTTTTCTCTTCACATATAAATATCTGATAGGACATGCTAAGTAACCTGGGATCTGGACTCATGCACAATAATATGCAATTAATTGATTGATAATTTTAACTAAACTGCCAAGAGATTACACATTTTGTGGTTCAAAGCCAAGCCCCCAGTGCACAGGACAGTCGGTAACACACAGTAGGTATGAATGCTGGTTAATCACCTATTCAAAGATGCAAACTTGGCATTATCATCATCGTCCCATAGGTTACAGAGACATAGGTTGATCAGTACAGAAGTGACTCAGGCTTGTCCAACAGCCAGAGGCAGCCAGAGGGCATGATGCTACCTCCTGCCAAGCACAGCAGCACACTCAGGGTTCTGCCAGGATGTTGTCCCATAAGGAAGCTGAGTCATACCCTCTGGCTGTCTCCTCTTATAGAAAGGATGTGTCAAACTGTCACATTAGACAGACAAGCTCAGTTTTCATAACTTAATATTTGTACTTCAAAACAAATAAAAACATAAGTTCAAGAATGAATTATAGGTATGGAGAGATGGTTCATCCTGGCAGAGGACCCAGGTTTGGTTTCCAGAACCCAAGTTGGATGGTCCACAACTCCCTGTAACTCCAATTCCAGGGTTCTATGGGTACCTGGACACACATGCGCACACACACACACACACACTCATACACATCACACATACATATACACATACATACACACACACCACACACACACACACACACATACCACACATACACACACACACACACATTCATACACATCACACATACATATACACATACATACACACACACCACACACACACACACACACACACAAACTCATACACACCACACATACATATACACATACATACACACACACCATACACAAACACACACACACACCAGCCACCTAATTATAATTTTTTTATAAAAAGAAACCTAAAAAGATAAAAGCATTAAGAAGATTTTGCAGCCAATCAGGAATGACCCTGAGGTTGCTGTTGGTGACTCAGCTGGTCAATGAGGTTGTTGGTGGTGACAGTGACTGTGCTGGCCAACAGGAATTGGCAGGTTATTGCTTCAAAAATATATTTTAAAATACAGATGTTACAACTACCAAGGAGGGAGGGATGTTGGAGGTGTGTCTCCCCCCACAAAGACAACGCCATGCCTGCCACTAAGGCCAGAGAGGTAAAGTCAAATGCTCGTGGGTATGGATGCGGATGAGAAGTGTCAGCCAGGCCACCGTGCTGTGGATGAGCCCGGACTGGAGTGAGTGCAGGCAGCTGCATTGCTGTTGCTTAATCGGAAGACCATGGAGTCGCTGAAGCCAGTGCAGGCACATGCAGGAGAGCAACAGCTGATCCGCATTAGCGAAGATTAACTCGCTTTGCGGTGGTGGAGGGCGCTGGATTATTTTATGTACTCCTGTTGCCTCACAAGCCGTCAGCACGATTATTGCCCTCCGATGTGAATGACTGATCTGTAACCACAGCTAAACAGCTTGCTGCTTAGGGGCTTCAGGAACCTCATGAAGATGGATTTCCATACCATCAAAGTGCTTTTAATGGGCTCCCGGATCCAACCACAAGACCTATTTTGCGAGTATATAGAATTCGGGATGAAGGCTTCCTGTCCAAAAGGATTTGGTTGGTTGTCATTTGACAATTCCCAGCCAGCACAAGGGAGGGGACTTGAGGGGGGAGATAGGTAGAGTTGTCTCTGCTTTGGAGGATTAGAAACAAGGTGGTGGTGATGGGTGGGGGGAGTTGTTACAGATGTTCACAGAATGCAACCAACGGCTGCATCCACAGCTGAACTCAAAGCGCTTAACAAATAGTGGCAATTTAGCTATGCTTGCGAGGAATAGCTCCCGTCACTTTGTGTTAGCATCTGGCCGAGTGTTAAACTCATTTCTGCGAGGGAGCAGGGGAAAGGGTTTCTTGCTGGAGCGTTCTTTCAAGAATGTTTAAATATTTGAATATAAATCCCTTTCTGCTTGCTATCATTCCTTCTTAGGGCTGCCACTGAGTGTCTTTCTGCTGTCCCTTCTGGTCCCAACGTCTCACTTAGGCTACAAGAGTTGTGAGTGCTGCTGGCCTGGGGTCTGCAACAGCTGGCAAAGGTCACGGCCTAAGTTCACCTGCACCTCACTCAGGGTGCTTACCCACCTAATGCCATGTAAAACATGGCAACCCAGAGAGCTATTGGCAGGACTAAGCTGCTCATTCAGAGAAGATTTGTGGGGCTTCTTTGTGCCTCCGGAGGATAGAAATGTAGACCACTGATAAATAGCTGACCATACCCTGACCCCTCACCTACAGCATCAGTAGGATGGTGAGGACTCAGTCACCGCTCAACATTTTCATCCAGATACTACCTCAAGAAGTCCACCACTCCAGGGATGCTATGGCCACATCTTTTTTTTTTCTAAGCCAAACAAAGCTTACATGCAAATATAAAGGCACAAAGCCATCGTGTCTCTGGCTAGTCCAGATGCTCTGCTGGCTTTGGGTAGAATACAGAAGGTCAAAGCCTATTTTGCGACACGATGAAGTCAAACTTTCCAAGTTTGCAGTCCCTAACACTTGACAGTGGCAACATTATGACAGGCTTAGGAGCCGGGGTATCATCCAAGCTTAGGCTGACTAGAGCAGATTCCGTGTTTTTCAAATCCAGCTGATCCCCAAGTACGAGCTAAGCATCTCTGGAAGGCAAAACTTCCCCTCAGATGCAGCATTTCAAATGCCACTTCGTTTTAATACACCCTTGGCAGGGAAAACGGCTGTGTTCATCCCTAGTAAGGTCTGGGGATGCACAATGGTGTTCTAATGCCTGGATGGGCCCCTGGGAGCTCCCTGTGGGTGGGGGAGGTGACAAGGAGGGGCCGTCATCCTGAAGACAGTAGGAGGGAAGCATGGGAGAAAAGAAGGCATCCTAGTGCTCCTCACAGCCACTCAGAGAGAGCAAGTCGCTGCCCCCACTGACCTTTTCTGTCCGGCAGTTGCTGAGACCTATGCTGTTCACCACGGCCACCTTCCCGTCCAACGCTTGCTGCTCTCGCCTGAGTTGCTCTTTCATCTGGCGAGCTTCTTGGATTGCCTTGGTGACAGCATCGTGGTCATTTAAATAGCCTGGGAACAAGACACAATAGATGTACCAAGTGCATGGGAGAGGGAGAAGCTGAGTTTTGGTCATTACTTGGTTGGGGGTGCGGGTGAGGAGGAGGCGGTGGGTTCTGAGGGATCTGAGGGTTCCTAATGTCTTCATGGAACCCATGCGGAATGAATGAATGAATGAATGAATGAATGAGCAAGCAGTCATATATGAGAATACCACATTCATCCACAGTAGAAAGACACACACACAGCATATCTGATTGCTTCTAAATGTTCACAAATTTATACCTGCAAATGTAGATTGATTTTGATTTGAATTGTGCATGCATGTATGCATGTGTTTTTGCATGTGTGTATGTCTGTGTGTGTCTCCCTGTGTGTATGTGTGCAGTGTCCACATAGGCCAGGAGAGGTCCTTGGATCTCCTGCAACTGGAGTCACAGGCAGCTGTGAACCAAGATGGCTACTGGGAACCAAACTTGTCTCCTCTGCAAGAGTAGTACGTGCTTTTAACCATTGAGCCATCTTTTCAGCCTCAAACGTAAAGTATTCCAAAGTTTAAAAATATGAAACTCGGAGGTTCAGTCAGTTGCCCTCTAAGATCTATGCGCTGATAATAGCAACTGCAGTTCCCTCTCAGAGTATCAGAAAATTCAGGTCAGGGTGTATGGCTAGTGCAATCAGGTCTGTGACAGATGGGATAAGTCATTAGCTGACTGGAAGAAACACTCCCCCACCCCCATAAATCCACTTTCCGTGAACATGATCTACAGGTGGCAGTGGTTTCCTGTGGGTCTAAAGTCCTAGGCATGAGGAGACTAGACTTCAGGCACACAATATGACCAAGAACCCGCAATCAGTAAGACATCATCGGTAGTATTAACTCTGGCCTCTGTTAACTCAGTCTCAATGGCCAGCTTGGGTCTAAAACTCCCTGGCCCAGGCTTAGTCAAGGTCTCTGCCAAAATAGTCTAAAAGGACTCTGAGTGAGGGGCTGAGGTGATGTTAACCTGATCCCAGTGGAGCTGCTGGCCACTGACTTATTTGCTGTGCATTACTGTACAGAACATTATTTTAGGGTAGAGGAGAATTGAGAAAAAAAAAACAGTGCATTTTGCAACTATTTAAAGGATGGCTAATATTCTGTTGCTCACTCCCTATCTTTTAAGTGGGGCATAAAATGGCCTAAGATGGATCTGTAATATGAAATTGCCCAGAAAAGGGACTTGTTTGTGACACGAGGCTAAATCTAACCAGATCCATTGGTGAGCTGTGACAGATGGAGGGACTGTGAGACAGAAGGCAGGCACTAATCACACATAAAATGACCGGCTTGCCTCAACATGTTCCACGAATTCCAGCAAACTTTACACCCTAATCCATTTTTAGAACAAAAAACATCTGGGCCATAAATCCTCTAATCTGCCAAAACACGCTATTAAATCCCACGATTTGTTGAAAAACACTAAGATTAAAGAAAGGAAATATAAAATGGCTAGCTGCCTTGCTACGAAAGTGTTATTAATACTCTTTCTTTGTGTCATTATGAATGTTCTGGTACTAAAGAGCCTTGTCTAATCATGTCAGATTACACACCCTCATTGCATAGCTCTTCTGTCTGACCTGCTGATTGCCAAAAACTCATCAAATATTTTCTCGCTGCTTAAAAATTCTACTGAGAGTACTGAAGGGAGACCCACATAGTACGGTTCTGGTGAGGACTGGTAAAGTTTGGTTCCTCGGTGGTCCTGGCTTTCCTTGTCACAGGCTAATCCTGGTCCTCTCATCTTCTTGGGTCCTTGAGTATGTCCCAGATGAGGTCATAGAAGGAGGAGGGGACTGAGAGTGATTGCTGTGCTTTTTAGAAATAGTCACTGCAATTGATCCAAAGAACAAACTGCGGCTTCAAATACACATGATGTTCACACCAAGGACTGCTTGGGGTGGATGTCTGTGGCTGAGGATAGACCTGCTCTCAGTGACACTCTCCCCAGCATCATGAACAGTGCTCTCAACATGTTATTCCCCAGTGCATAGCGACCTGCCGTACTCTGGGTAGCAATCCAGCCCTTCTGTGATAAGCTTGGGTGTGCTTGTTTAGTCAGTCCTCAAAAGACCAGTCTGCTTGTCCTGGCCCCTGACCCCTGTCTCTACTCAACCTGGCGATGCATGCTTTTTATACTCTATTTAGTCTCTCTATGGTCTGTTTAGCTTCCCCAGAACACAAATATATTTGAAACGGTTTAGCACATGGTGTTGAATAAAAGCATGAATTCTTTAAGCTTTTTTACAGACTGCCAAGATAGCACTGTGTAGGAAAACAGTTAATATGGATAGATGGGGAATGTAAATGATGGTGAGGTGAGGAACTGAACCCATGTGGGGCAAGGGCCACTCCAGCCGTGGGGAGGGTCGATGAGGTTCAAATAGGTGCTGGCTCAGAAATAAACATTGTTTTTGGAGACCCTTGTGTTTCAGTAGTAACGCTGTGTTAGATTCTAAAATTGGTATCTGGTCTGCTAACTCTGAAAGCCGCACCATATGTTACAGAGTTGAGCCATGGCATGGGTTTGCTCCCTGTGTCCGTCCAGTGTCATTTTAGCATGCTCAGCTGATGTCTTTCTTCCCCTGCTGGCTCCCTTCACCCATGTCCTTGCATTGCCTTGCCTTGGATTCTAGAAAGAATGGTTGGAGATTTTATATATATGTGTATGTGTATGTGTATGTGTATCAATGGTATGTGCATATGTATATATATATATATATATATATATATATATGGTATGTGTGTAGATGCACACTTACCTGTGAATAGTATAACATATGACCTCCCTACCTTCCTCCTCCTGCCAACTGACTTCATTTCTGTCACCTGTTTCATTGAACACGATAGCCTTTTTTACAGTTATCAAAAATGTCCTAGACCAAAGTTCTAGATTTTTCTTGCCCCCCATTTATGTTTCTTATCTTTAAACCATCCCCACACTTACCTCAACTTTAAGTGTGAGGATACCTCTCCCTCCAAACAAGCAAATCAAGTTTTTCCTCAAATTTTATTTTTAACTAACTCCCCCCCCCCCCAGTCAAGCTCCTTATATTTGCTCCAGGGCTGTGCTCTCTCCCATCCTCTCATCTCTCTGGCCACAGCTAACACCTCTCTGCTGCTTCCCAAGGCCTCGAGTTGCTGGATTCCAAAGCATTTTCTCCTTCCTGCACAATGGCCTCCCAGGGAATCCTGACAGTGGGAAGCTCCCACACCCACTCGTTCTGGTATAAGGTCCTCTTTCTCCCAGGGCTTCTCCTCACCTTGAGATTTTTGCCCTGGAAAGTTTTATACCTGCTCCTTAAATTTTGGTTCAACTTCCCAATCAATAAGGGGTAAAACGTGATCTATGTTAGACCAGCCTGAAGCAAAACTGTATTTAGCTCAGCCACGTGGCAGTCGTTCAGGTCGTCTTACTTTTTTCTCGGTTGCTTCATTGCTTAAATGCAGGTGACACAACATTAGCGAATGGTGTCAAGAACAACTGAGTTAATAGGGTCTCCAGACATAATAAATGTCCCATGGCAGCAGTAGCTGTCACCTTGTTTACAAAGTGGCCCTGAGAAGTGAGTGGAATTGGCAGACTGGATTCTGAGGGATCTGGGTTTCTGTTTATGGGAAGTGTGATGACTGACAAGTTGTAACAATCGCTCTGGCTTCCGTTCTTCTCTCTGCTGTATGATGGCTGCAGCGTGGATGGGTGCAAGGTGAAGACGTGTGTCTGAGAGGCAGAGCCACTTGGCGTGTGAGGAGGTACTTCAAACCAGAAATATCCTAACTTCATTTCTGTCTCCTGTTCCTTTGCCCTATCTGATTCCTCTTGGGACTCTCATGGTAGGACATTGTTCGTGATGGTAAGAACTGTGAAAGACTGGCACTTCATGGTTGGTACAGAGACCCATGCACGGATATGGGATGTTACTCAAGAGATGAGGGCTCACCTGGCATACTCAGAGGCCCTGGGTGTGAATCTCAGTGCTAAGCAAATAAATAAGCAAACACAAGTTCAATTCAGCCCAAGGCTGCCTGCTAGAGTTCAAAATGACACATCAAAACTGACGGCTTGATAAGTGATATTCTGTTATTGTTTGTTTTGTTTTCTGTTTTTTAATGTTTTTGTTTACAAATTCAGGCAGCGGTTACAACTATGGTTAGGATCTGAAGGGAGTAGACATGTATAGAAGTTGAACGAACTCCGCAGGGGCAAACTTGAGGGCTAACAGCGGTATGATTTCTAGCTAATACTTCAAAGGAGGCAACTAGTGTTTTGCCTTCACTTCCAGAAGCACCCTTTCTCCTTCCCTCTCTGTGTCTTCGTCCTTCTCTCTGTCTGTATGTCTGTCTCTGTCTCTCTGACTCTCTGTGTCTGTGTTTCCTCTGTATGCACGTGTGTATGCAAACATGGTGTGTGTGTGTTTAAGGGTGCACTAGGGTGCACGTGTGGGTGGAATCTATAGCTATATTTCAAGGGTCAGTCCTCTGGTGCCATGTACCTTACTTTTTGAGACACGATTTCCCATGATCATGGGGCATGTCACAAGGTGAAGCTGGCATTTTGTCCAATGTGGATTCTAGGTCTTGAATAGGGGTCTCCATGTTTACAAGGGAGGCACTGACAGAGCCATTTCCCTAGCCTACAGCCTGTAGTTTTAACTGTTTGAGTCTTGAGAGGCTATCCTACATGCTAGATACACCAAAAACAAAAACAAAGAAGCAACTACTGCCAGCTTCAAACCCTACTATATGAATGTGTACCTCTGCATACATGTACATGTATGTGCATATATATTTTCCCATTCCACTTCTCTAACTGCATGCCCTAAGAGTCCCTGAAATGCAGCCTGTGTATCTCAGAACTCACCATCATCCCCCTGCCTCAGGCTGTCCTTTCTACATTCCATGGAACTTCCCAGTAGCCTACCCCAGCCCTCGGATGTCATCATCTAAGATTAGATTCCTCTCCTGACCTGAATATCAGTCGAGTCTCGTTGTTGAGCATTCATTCCTCAGCTCTTAAATTTGCTGACCCATGACCCCTGGTCCCTGCTTTCAGTAACGGCATCCCATCATCCATTTAGGCTAATCTCATTCTTTATTGCTATTCTCTATCTTCAGAGTTATTTTCCCAGCGTCTGTCTTTACTCTGCTTCCAGACAAAGTATCAGGATGTGAAAAGCCTCCGCTTGAAAACCCGTCTCTTGGTAGCTCTGTGCTTAAAGTAGCATTCCGTGAAATGACGATCTGTCATTGTTTATAAAAAAATGTTCAAAGTAAGTGAATTAGAGTTAAATGTCTTCAGAGTTTTGGCTATGGTTATGTGCCGTGAGAATCTCCAAGAGACAATGCCAACCTTCAGCCTTGCCTATACACATCGTAACTTTCAAAACTCTAACATTTCCCCCAATCATCATTCTGGGATAAGCCCTGAGAGCTTTAACAGGGCCTGAAAGCCCCTTCATGTTGTCGGGCGTTTGATCTTCCCATGCCTCTGTCTATCTCTCACAAGGCCCTGCCTGAGTTGCAAAGGGACAGTGCCCCAGTCCAAAGACTTTCCTGATTGCCTTCTCTATAAACTCCTCATCTGCTGGAATGTTCCATGACTCTGCTGTGTTTGGGAATTTCTTCGGGCATTATTCTCTGTGAGGACTTCTCTGACATAGTGCAGACCTGCTCCAGGCAAGTTCTGTGAAGCCTGCTTATCTACTCCTTTGAAGCCTTGTAAATACTTTCTTCATCACGCAGGCCTGCATTTTCCTAAGCATGTGGTCTCAGCTTGTCTATCCGTGAACTACTGGAGGGCATTTAAAATATTTTATTCTATTTTCAATTCTCTCTCTCTCTCTCTCTCTCTCTCTCTCTGTGTGTGTGTGTGTGTGTGTGTGTGTGTGTGTGTGTGTGTGTGTGTGTGTGTGTGGTCTCCTGATTCGCTTGCTGGGAAAAGAGCAGCAAATGCTCTTAACCACTGAGCCATCCCTCCACCCCAAAGGGCAAGATTTTTGTTGTTTTTTTTTTTCTCCTGTTTTTTCTGTTTTTGTTTTGTTTTGTTTTGTTTTGGGATTTTTTAGTTTTAATCTTTCATTTGTTCCATCACAAGACTATTTTAAAGGAATATGCCTGTATTTTTCTGAGCTCCTGTCTTCAGATAACCGACAAGTTCATGTCATTGAAAAGCTTCACTCCATGGCACAGAACTGCTAAAAGGTGATGGTGCTGGCAGACATATCAAGCCAACACAGACTCTTACATCTTATGTATACATTCTGTGTAAGACTGCTTGAGTTTTTAAAATGACATGTATTTTGTGCATACATGTGTATCACATGCTCATTCTTGATTATCGCAGCACACGGGTGGGGTAGGAACAAAAACAGGCATCAGTTCTCTCCTTCCACTGTACAGTTTCCAGGACTTGAACTCAGGTCTTTGGGATTAGGGGAAAGTCCACTTTTTACCCACTGATCTCTCTCACTGACCCCGTAAACATTTGTAGTTTCACATAAAAGTTGGAGTGTGTCACAAGATTTTCCACAAAATTTTCTGAGTTTCAGATCAGTTATGAAATATCAGCCTCTGAATGTATAATATCTATATCTTCATCTTAGAAAGTCAGAATTAGATCATAAACATAACAACAGTTTGCTAACTGTGAAGTGTCATTCACTCAGAAATGGTTTCCAGCTGTGGTAGGGTGGCATTGCTCACTTCCTGAAGAGGCGGTGGCTTCCTGTGAACAATAACAGCCTCACTTAGACTCCGGTGGCAACAGAGTTGCCTCATCCTGTCTCTTGTGTAAGTTCTTCTCACTAAAGATGTAAAGTACTACCAGGGCACAGTGGTTCATGTCTGTCATGCCAGCACTTAGGTGTGGAGCAAGGAGGTCAGGCTTCAGAGTGCAAGGCCAGCCCGGCTATGCTGCTAACACAGTTTACACACTTGAACACACTTCTTTCATTTATGTGGGCCTGTGCCTATTGAGGACAATGGAAGGACACTTTCAATGTCCATGGGTTTCTGAGGAACTTTAAGCTGAGGGTAACCTGTTCTAACAGGGGACACAGTTATGCCATGTCAGATGTGTGTGCCTCTGCTTGCTTCCTAACGTTTACAAATGCATGGCACAGAGAAAATGTAAATACATTTTACATCTTTCTTCTCTTCTCTTTTCTTTTTTCTTTCTTTCTTCCCTTCCTTCTTCCTTCACTTTTCATTCTCTCTGTCTTTCTTTGTCTCTGTCTGTCTCTCTCTTTCTCTCCTCTCTCTCTCTGTCTCTCTGTCTCTGTCTCTGTCTCTCTCTCTCCCTCTCTCTCTCTCTCTCTCTCTCTCTCTCTCTGTGTGCGTGCAGAGGTTAGAAGATGGTTCTTAGGATTCAGTGCCTCCCCCCCGCCCCTTCTATCATGTATTTCCTAAGAATCAAACTCAGGTTATCAGGTTTAACAGCAAGGGCCTTTATCTGCTCAGCCACGCAGTAGCACAAACAGGAAGTATTCAACTCCCACTTACATGAGTGAAAGATAAACCATTAAGAGAGAGGCCATCAAGAGGCAAAATGGGGCCAGAAAGAATGCCAGCTCAGGGACTTCAGGCCCCACTGACCTATAGTGGCAAGTATAGATAAATTAATTGCTGAACTACCATGCACATATATAATTTCCTTAATAAAATGAGGAGGCCTGGGATGAAGCTCAGTGGTGAGGTGCATCCTTGGTCTGTGGAAGTCCCTGGGCCAGCTCCTTGTCATTGACACATGCAATAAAATCAGAGCCATACTACTGTTTATCCTCCCAAGGAAACTTACTCCAGATGCCCACAGAGGTGACAATGTGCCTCAGTTCCCTACAAACAGGAATGCTTGGCCAGATAACATAGGTGTCTGTCTGCTCTATCGAGTCTTATACTTTTGGAATAGTCACAGTGACAAAATAGGAGAAAAATACCTTGTGGAATGTTTACAGAAATACACATATGTGAAACATAAGTAGAGAGGACCTATGCAGGCACAGTGACAAACAGCCCAGTCAGTCTCAAATTATCCACCATTCCTCTGGACTGTTTGCACTTGGGATTTTTTTCCCAGATACCTATCATCAGTCTACCAATCAAAAGTATTCTTGTAGAACCATACTCATTAGAGTATATTGGCCACAAACCTTAAAAAGTCACTTTCTATATGTGTAGCTAATAGATAGATAGCAAAAAGCTAGTGTCATTAATGATAACTCAAAGTTATCTTTTGGTCCATCATTTTCCATGGTTTATTAATGGCCTAAAACATTAATTTTTCTTTCAGAGTGACCTTTACAACACCATTAATCCTCCTGGCTTTTACCCAACTACATTATTTCTCATTATAGTCTCAGCTTTCAACATCTACATTTGTTGAAAAGAGAAAAGTAAATTGTAGTAGCCTCAAACCCTTGGAAAATATGAGGGCTGTAGGTATGGTAAAAGGATTTTGCAGGATGGGGGAAAGAGATGTTTTATTACAGTGATAGAGAAAGCCATATGATAAGTATCATTAAATACATTCTTGTCTTTATAAAATATTTGGCCATTCTTAATCTTTGGGAATGCTGATGTAAAACTATCTATAGGCATGAATATATGAATATATACATATATATATGCACATATATAATCATTATATTAGAAAGCAGGGTTTCAATAATATTTTAAAAGTAGGCCATATGTCAACACCATGATATTTATGACCTCCATTTGTTTAAGGAAGTGAATCCTTTTTTCCAGATCAAATGTTTTCTTACACACTCAGTCCATAGAAGCTGATCTAGCTTTCTGTCCTCTAGGACAATGTGCAGAGGAGTTGGCGTCAGACCATAACATTGAGAGGCCCATGTAGGTCTGCTGGCCCTGCCCTGTGCTGGTCTGCTGGCCCTGCCCTGTGTTGAATCAGTAGCAGTAAATTACCTTGAGTTCTGCTTTGTAGAAATCAGTGTTTGGAAATGCCTTTTGCTCTGTCTAGTTTTCAATTAAACTGACTCTGGACCAATTTTTTTTTATTTCCTTCTGTCTCTAAACAAAGACCCAGTTTCCTTCTTCCTAAGGCAAGTCCTTCCAGCACCCCTGTCTCTCTGCTATGATAGAGTCCCCTCACTCTCTTTCAGGGCCATGCGTCTCTCCACTTTTCTCCTCTTTCTCATTGGAAAGGAATATGCGACTATCTATTCATCTATCATCTGTCTGTCATCTGTCTATCTCTCTATCTATCTATCATCTATCTATCTAACCATCCATCCTTCCATCCATCCATCCATCCATCCATCCATCCATCCATCCATCCATCCACTTATCTCTCCCCATTTTAAACCTAGGTCTACTTGACCTCCACAGTTACTTCTAGATAGAGACACATTTGCAAGAGACCCCACATTGCTGAGTGACCTGGATCATACACTGAACTATCCTGTTCTCCGAATCATTGCAACTTGGAGTCTGGTGAGATCACTCCACTTGGTCTTCAGAATCTACTTATCTGTGAACTCCAGTGAAAGGCCAGAGCTCACCTACTTCATGTTCTTATGATTTTCCGCAGAGCATGCCACCATCAAATGGCCCCTGCTATGTGCACCTCTATGCAGGGTCACCTCACATTGCCCTATAGTTCTGTTTGTCTATGAGGTACCTGTTGACTTGCATGCATGGGGTTACTCTGCCACATGAGTGCTTCTATGAGTTCAAAGGTGACGAGATAATGACAGCTATCCCAAACTGCTCACCAAAAGAAGATTTCTTTCAAGTGTGAGTCTGTTAGTTGACTGAAGGCGTTCTAATAGCACCTACATGATAGCTTCCCCTGCAGTGTGACCTCTCTGTGCTTCTGATAGTTACTGCAGTGACTAAGAACTTCCCCACACTACCTATATGCACGTCATTTGGTATTCACTTGTTTTAAACAGTCTTTTTAGACAGTTTTCTACCTAGAAAAATATGTGGTAGATTAAAAATGTGTTCAAATCATCTTTGAGAATTTTTTCTCCTTTAAACGTTGGAGGCCGATTTCCTCTTTTTAAGTTAAGTTTCAGAAAAGCGGGACAGACTTGGTAGGAATTTGGTGGGCAGGTCATAAACACCACAACTTCCTCTACTCTCCTTTGGGGTCATTTCCTGGGAAGTTTTCCTACCACATGACTGCAGGGAAGTTTTGTGTGACCAAGAACTGAGGTCTCCAGCTACGAACTAGGCAAGTGAGTTGTCTACCTCCAGTGAGGTCTACAGGGGTCTGTCTTTCTGGCCAGCATCCTGTGATCATTTGAACTATCTTAAGAAGCTGAGTCCCTTTGCAACTGAGGAAATGTTCATTTAAGGTTTGGGGCTGTTTTTTCTATCACACTTAGCTATACATCAGAGGCATCTATGGTTCTTTACTTCTTACCAGACAACCTCCTTCCTGGTGAACTGCTCTAGTCAAGAAATAATCTCTGCATCTAACATCCTAGCTCTGCTCTCATGTAGCAAACAGGGTCACAGTTTCCCCCTGAGCACTTGTGACTAAAGACTTCCTTGTTCTTGTGATCCAACATGCACTACATTTTATAATTGTCCCTTCCAGCTTTGTCCTGCTTTCTCCTCATTTACTGATAACAGAAACACCCCCGTTTCCCTGTGGCGCATGTGACTTTTTCAGAGTATGCCTGCATCCCTCCAGAATCCAGTTTGCCTATTTCTATATCATGTAAAACCCTCAGAACCTGTATTGGCTGGTTTTGTGTGTCAACTTGACACAGCTGGAGTTATCACAGAGAAAGGAGCTTCAGTTGGGGAAGTGCCTCCATGAGATCCAGCTCGGGAGCATTTTCTCAGTTAGTGATCAAGTGGGGAGGCCCCCTTGTGGGTGGGACCATCTCTGGGCTGGCAGTCTTGGGTTCTGTCAGACAGCAGGCTGAGCAAGCCAGGGGAAGCAAGCCAGTAAGTAACATCCCTCCATGGCCTCTGCATCAGCTCCTGCCTCCTGACCTGCTTGAGTTCCAGTCCTGACTTCCTTTGGTGATGAACAGCAGTGGGGAATGTGTAAGCTGAATAAACTCTTTCCTCCTCAACTTGCTTCTTGGTCCTGATGTTTGTGCAGGAATAGAAACCCTGACTAGGATATAACCTTATACAATAGCAGTGATTTCACGGAACAATATTATTCACTTGTCAATACTGTTAAGTTCTGATCGCGGTCTGGGAAGAGAAAGGTCAAAATCTCATGAGAGTGTTTACCTCACTCCATCCATGGCTTTTACTATGTGCTGTTTGTTTGTTTGTTTGTCCACATGTTATTTAGCTTTGTGCCACATGTCAGTCAACTCTTTATCAAAGTCCTCGAGATTCACAGACACATAGTTCCCTGGGATTTTTCTTTTTCTTACAGCCTAGAATGTCTATGACTATACCGGTTCTTAAAAGTTCAGTTTGGGTTCTGCTATTTGTAAGTTAGTCTAGCTTGGTTCTTCCTGGTAGAATGCAGCACTCTCCTCTTTGACTACAGGATTATAGTTGTGCTCTGGAGGCGCCTTCAGTGTTTCTGAGTTATATTTTAACACTTCCTAAAGTAATCATGTATTACCCAGAGCTAAACTGTGCTACAGGCTTCCCAATCAGACAGAAAAAGTTCAATGTATCCATTGTGTATGGTTTTTTTGTTGTTGTTTTGTTTTGTTTTGTTTTGTTTTGTTTTTGTTTTTGTTTTGTGTTTTGTTTTGTTTTTGGTTTTGGTTTTTCGAGACAGGGTTTCTCTGTATAGTCCTGGCTGTCCTGGAACTCACTTTGTAGACCAGGCTGGCCTCAAACTCAGAAATCCGCCTGCCTCTGCCTCCCAAGTGCTGGGATTAAAGGCGTGTGCCACCACCGCCCAGCTGATTGTGTATGTTTTAATTCGTGTATGAAAAATAAAAATAATAGTGTTAGTTAGCTCATGAGGAATCAGTTACAGGAAAACCAAAGGTGTTCAATTGGAATTTCCAATCAGGATAAAACAGAAGAAAGTTCATATCTCATGGCTGATAGTTAACTCAAACAGAGTGTACTCCTCAGTATATATTCTACATAAATTCACACACGTCACAACAATAAAAATATCTCGGTGATAGTAAAGATAAGTCACTTAGGAGCAAAAATTTGGAACCAATTTTCACTGTGATTAATAATTTATGCCTCTTTAATAAATAAACTTAACAGGCAAAGTTTCACACTTTCAGATTGTCGGGGTCAGTATCAATCAGACAGGGTTAGAAATGTCACTTGTATGCTTAAACCAGACCTTGGGACAGCAACTCCAATTACATCTCCCTCATTAGCGCAAGCCATGTGCAGCCTTCGTACATGATGTCATCCAAATGCCGTGAATGGGAAATCAATGAGAACAAGAGAAAGATAACTTACCTATTGTGCTAACTCTTGCAGAAGGACTAGCTAATGCTGCCGGGACAGAGGCTTTGAGGGGGCCAGCCCCACTGTTTATTCTCAGAGCTGGCATGTGAGGAGAGGTGGGTGATGCAGGTGATTTGCCATCAGAGGTCTTGGGCTTAGCTGATAGGTTCAGTGGCTGGGCCACTTCATCCTGCAAGGACAAGGCAAGGCTGAGAGAAACATCTAGAAAAGCACAGGAACACAGCCTGTCATTTCCCATCAGTCCTCTGTACATTTGCTCTCCACTCTGAAATATCTGCTTAGCTGCTGACACAACGTCACTTTCAACTACATTCTACAGAGCCCTGGTTGTGCAACAGGAAGCTCACATCCCTGCCCTCTGCTACCCACAGGAATCGGTCTTGGGATACAACCCAGAAGAACTACTCTAATGGAGCCAATCTCCTATGTGCGTTCTCATTGTGAGACATTTTTGCACAGTTCATATACAATTATGATGATGGTCAGCCTTTTCTATTTGTTTTTGCTCTCTGGAACAGGCCAGCTAAATTTCAAGCATCTTTGTCCAGGTGTGGAGGTGGGTAGCACCTGGACCATCCATGGGTGTGTGGCTCTGTTCAGAACTGCTCTCCCCAGGGAATATATAAAGAAATAGAATGTTCTAAGAAAACAATCATGTCCTCTATGTTTCACAAAAGCAATTTTAGCTTTCATCTACAAATTAAAAACATAATATTATGATAACATGCATTACACAGACACCTAAATAAACACTACCATGGACATAAAGTAAAATCCAGAAGAGGCTCAAAATATTCACTGTAAAATCGCATGGTAAAAATACCTAAGATCAATTCAGTGTAGTTAGTGGCTTTAGTTGTTCTATGCTTGAAGAATGTTGCTGATGGAGAAGCTTCATCCTTAGTTCCCAGGGTGTTACACATATAACATTTATGGATGCAGTACTGCTGGGAAAGTTTCTGTTGCATCATGGGAATCAGACGCAGTAGCTCTACTCTGCCCTCATCATTGCAAACTATTCTATCTCTCTGTTATGCTTGAAAACTGGAACTTCCTGGCAATTGTTTATATCAGATTCAGTAGCACTCAAGTTTGACTCTAGAATAAAGATTTCCTTTGAAATATTATTTCATGAGTTAAGAGTAATGTGATATTTATCAATTTCAGGAATTCTGTTTTAAAGTGAAATGATATTTAATCA
Source organism: Mus musculus (assembly GCF_000001635.26). Lineage (NCBI taxonomy): Eukaryota > Metazoa > Chordata > Mammalia > Rodentia > Muridae > Mus > Mus musculus. The sequence goes on from NT_166305.2 coordinate 338,415, forward strand.
AATAGGTAGCCAAGAAACATATGCTAATTGCTACAACTTTTCACTGTATACATCCATATATATCTATATATATAAACTTACATATATGTTTATATATGAACAAATTCTGGAAATATTTCCCACTACAATTAAACATGTATAGCTCTTAAAAGTAGACTAAAAAAGCAAAAGCTTTACACATAAATATTACTGCAACTTTTTGATTTTCAGAGTCAATAGAACTATCTGTCTGTCAGTCTGTCTGTCTGTCTATCTACCTATGGTGTGTGTACATCAACAAGCTATTAAAAATCATTTCATAAAAAAATTGTGATTTCTTCATCAAAGGAATGTAGTACACACTTGTGTCTTGAAAGGAGATCATTATTAGGTTATAGATTCCGTGCACTTAGAAACCTGTAAACAGACTAGGAAAAACTATTCTTATAACCTCTTTCTTAAGCTATGATTTGCGTTACAAAGAAAAGCACATCTTTTAAACCAATGAGGTAATTCCTATTGGCCATCTGATATCATTAGAAATATATAGTATGTTAATAGCTATTATGTAAAATTATATCCATTAATAGACTCTTGATAAGTAGAGAAATGAGATTGCTCCCTTGATGGGGAAATATGACTTGGAACCATTCATTTTTCTACTTAAAAAGGTACAGAGGCCAAAGTATCCCTGTCCTACTGAGTGTGAAACGCTCCGTTGAGCTCTTCACATAGAACCTACAGATAGGTCAGTTGGGAGGAACTCGAAGTAATGTGTGTCCATTGAATCAATATATAGTGCATATATATTAGAGCTGTGCATAGGCCAGCACTGCCTATAGAACCCGGGAACTGATTTCAAGGTCAACTGTTGCTGATGCTTGGAGTTGGGTCCTAGCAACCTGGGTTTAAAGAAGTCTTTCCCAGTGATTCTGATGTACTCTAAAGGTTGACAGCTATTGACTTATAAAGAAGGCAACTTTAAAAGATTATACCAGGTTTCAGAAAGCTTATCCAATGGAAGGGCACACAATTTAAAATATGCAATATGACTACAGTCTTCAACCTTTGGTTTAGAGATATACCAATAAAATTAGAAACAGTGTTTGGGTAAAAGCTTAGTGCTACAAAGGTTGGCCAGGTGAGAGAGGTGGGGCAGGGAGCTCTGGGATAAGAATCTATACTTCTTCATCAATTGACTCTAGTATCCTGACAGCCTGGTAGATTATTAATGCTGCTTTGGGTGTAGCTATAAACATCCCATGTGTTCCTCCCCTGCTATGTTTATGCTCTGTGTAAGGCTCTTGGCTTCAGTGGCAGCCCTGGACATCCTTAGGATGGGATCAACAGCTCTTTTTTTATGTTTGTTGAATTATATTTTATTTATTATTGTGAGAGGAGTACATGTTCTATAGTACTTGGTGGTAGTGGGGTGGGGGCAGTCAGAAGATATCTTTGTATCGAAGTCGGATCATCAGGCCTGCCTGGCAAGGGCATTGACCACGATACCATTATGTTAGTCCTGCCACTTGTATTCTCTGACTTGTGTGGTTCTCTAAAATTAGTTTATTCATTTTACACCCCAATATCAGCTTTCCCTCCTCCCAGTAACCCCTCACACAGATGTTCCCCTCTTCCCCCTTCCCCTGGGTCATTATCATAACTTACTCCCAAGTCCCCATCCAGTCTGTTACCCTTCATCCCTGTCCTGTCCTGTGTTATCTGCCCCCTCCCCCCAACACACACACACACACACACACACACACACACACACACACACACACACACACAACACACACATACATACAAATCAAGTCACTGGCAGACTAGGCACATCCTCTCCTATTGAGGCCAGACAAGGTGGCCCAGGTAGGAGAACAAGATACACAGGCAGACAACAGATTCAGGGACAGTCCCTGGTTCAGTTGTTGGAAGACACCCATGAAGACCAAGCTACACTTCTGCTACATATGTGCATGGGACCCAGGTTCAGCTGGAGATCGCTTTTTTGTCAATGGTTCAGTCTCTGGGACCCCCTTGCTGCACCCAAGGGGCTAGGTTAGCTGACTCTGTTGCTCTGTGGTGTTACTGTCCTGTTCTGATCTTTCAGTCCTTCCTCAACTCTTCACAAGACTCCCAGCGCTCCCTCTAATAGTTGGCTGTGGGTCTCTACATCTGTTTCAGTCAGCTGCTAGGTGGAGCCTCGAAAGTATAACAGATTATCATGGATAGTCAGGGATTGATTCTTGCCCATGGGGTGGGTCTCAATTTTGGACAGTCATTGGTTGGCCATTCCCTTCATCTTTGCTCTCTCTTGGGATCAGCAACTCTGGTAATACATTTCTGGGAGAACTTTGGGAAGGTAATGACTGCCATTGACGGTGTAGACAAAGGATGGGAAGATAGGGCAGGGTATATTCTCAGAGTCAGAGAGGAAGTAGGGTACACAATCAGAGAGCACGCACGTGGACCAGGAAGATGGGTGACATTACCAGTGAACCTGAGGGGACTGGGGACCCTGACGTGGTAAAATGTCACATGTCTGAGCTTTAAACACTCACAGCTATTTACAGGTGCATGCTGACGGGTGACTCGACTGTTTTCGAACACTCTGGATACACTGGAATCTTCACTATTCCCTTCAAGGCAATGCAATGTCTGAGAGGCAAAAAGTGCAGGGCCCCAGGGACTATGACAGGTCGACAGTTGCAATTTGATAGAAATGTCATTCAAATTTGCCCTTTCAGTCTCCCCTCGACAGTATGACAGGCTAGTGGTGGATTTAATCAGAACTCACAGGCATGATTCAGATGCTGGGAACTGCATACATAATTTTGGCCCATGATATTACATCTCACAATTTGGTCAATTTTAATAATTTACTGCTGCTGAGATCATAAAGCAAGGGCCATTATTCATGAAGAACAGGAAACTTATAGAACCATCCCAATTTTCTATTAATTATTGTTTATTTGACTGAATAAGAATTCTACAGCATTTAACTGGAAGATGGGTTTAGCCTATGGCTTGCAGAAGGTGGTGTCCTCAGAATAATGGATATGGGCGTAAACATAGAAGGTACTACGATGTTTTCTACCTTGTGTTTCACTTGTAGTGCAACCTCTAGGCTTCCCAGTAAAACATACATTAAGATATAAATAAATAATTCACATACAAAAGATGCTAAGTAACTTCCAAGGTCAGGAAAACATTTGTCTCCCATCCACCAGCAAGCAGGGTGGAAAGCAATTTCTTTTGAGTTACTCAACCCATTGTTGAACAAGGTTGCCACAATGAAACTTTTATAAATGTTGTTTACTTTGTAATTATTTCTTTTATACATAAAATGATAGTCCCCGGGGTTTTATTTACTTTTTGAATAGCTCCAAATGATAAATGGTTTAGAAAAATCTAAACATAAACAGACATGTAAGCCGGGGTAAACATACTTCAACTCGTGGACGGCAGCTATTTACATTTCCAGATCTCATTACAGATCTTCCAGATCACTCGTTTAATCTTTCATACCACATGAGTTTTGTTTCTGTGTTGTCCTGACCCTCTTGCTTCTCCCTCTCAAGTGTGGGTTCACAGATGTGAGCCTCCAGGCCTTGCCCACACCTCTGATCCAATCAAGTAATCAACAATTTGTTGGAAGAACCTCTGACAGTGTTAGTGAAGCCTCGGGTTGGCTTCACCATGTCATGCTCTTTTAGCTTCCATGATGACTTTCATCCTAGAGTTTACGAGGCAGACTGGTTGCATCCTCTGTAGCGATGATCTTACTGTGTAGTTAGTTATGTCACGTAATCACACAAAGGACCACGTAAGCGCAAGAGAGTGTGAAGTCACACGTGCTCCTGCTATCTCTCACACTGGGAAAATGTTATGCAGTCAATTCATGCAACTTGGGGACTTCCTGTGATTCTCTATTGTCTGTGCTATATTACATAAAATATTTCATGATGTCGATATATTTAGACTGCTTTTGAGAAAGGAATGTTTCCGTCCAAGTATCATTAATTCCAATTTGACATAGTCTAGAAATACATAGGGAAGGACTCTTTTTTGAAACTCTCTTCTATCTTCCATTTGACTACATTTTTCAGCTCCCTCTCATTCTCCCAATCCCCTCCCCTTCATGCCCTCTCTCTTTCAGATCCACATCTCCTCTGTTTCCTTTCAGGAAAGAGCAGGCTTCCAAGGGATATCAACCAAACATAGCATAGCATGTTACAATAAGTGTCAAGACAGCCCCACTCCCACTGTTAAGAGTCCCACAAGAACACCAACCTGCACAACAACAACATACAAGTAGACAGTTTAGGTCAGATCTATACAGGTTTCTCAATTGTTGATACAGGCTCCTTGATTGTCACCCCAGTCTCTGTGAGCCTCTATGAGCCCTGGTTAGTTGATTCTGTGGGCCATGTTCTTGCGGTGGCCTTGGCCTTCTGGCTCCTATAATCTTCCTCCCCGTCTTCTTGAAAAGCAGTTTTAATTAACTTTCTTTGTAAGATTGGCCTATGCCATGTCTATAGGGGAATCTCTCCAATGTTAGTTGATATAAAAAGACTTAGCCCACTGTGAGTAGCACCATTCACTAGGCAGGTGGTCCTGGGCTGTATAAAAAAGCTACCAAAGCATGAGCCTAATGAACTAGAAGCATCGCTCCATGGTCTCTTCTGTAAGTTCACACTAGAGTTCCTGCCCTGATTTCCTTCAATGACAGACTGTAGCCTAGATGTGTAAGCCAAATAAACTCTCTATTTCTCTAACATGGATTTTGGTCAGTGTATTTAATCATGGTAACCTATCTGCAGAGAGAAGTTTTAGGAGTCTATTGCTGAGATAACTTTTAATAAGCTGCCGGTTCCTTCTTGTTGCCTGAGAATAGGAAATGAGCAAAATCAAAGCTGAGCTCCATTAATCAGCAGCCACTGAGACACGTCTCCGTGAAAGTTAAAACCTCACATTTTAACTGCTACGGTTTGAGAAGCAGAGACATGGGGCCTTGATCAAACCGTAGCCTGGTGAAGTAACCCTGCAGTTAGATAAGCAAGTGAACTGGAGGAAGCAGCGAATGTAGACTAATTTATAGCTATAAGTAGACTCAACAAATCCAATCCTCGGGGACCCAGGACAATTTTATACAAATAGTAAGACAACTAAAATTCAAATATATTTCAGACTGTAGCTCCAGTTCGGTTTATTTTTTGAGAACTTTACATTATATGTGCCTTCGTTTTGCTTTCTGTTGCTGGGATGAGACACTGACCAAGCCAGACATGAAGAGGAAAAGCTAATTCACTTTCCAGCTCACAGTCCACCATTGAGAAAAGTTGGCAGGAACTCAATGCAGGAACCTGGAAATGGGAACTGATGCAGAGGCCATGGAGGAATACTGCTTACTGGCTTGCTCCCTGTGGCTTGCTAGGCTTGTTTTCTTATAGACTTCAAGACCACCTACTGAGTGTGGCACCACCCACTGTTGGCTGGACCTTCTCCCTTTAATCTGTATTCAAGAAAATGCCCCCACAGACTTGCCTACAGCTCAACTGATGTAAGAATTTACTCAACCGATGTTCCCTCTTCCAGATGACCCAAGCTTGTGTCCAGTTGATAAAATTTAAATAGCACATACAGTTTTCATACTTTGAAAAACCCAAATGACTAAGAAACATAAATTTATTTTATATAAATATTTTATCTGAAAAAGGCGAAGGCTTTCTTTAGAGGCTGATATGGAGACTTCTTTCTCTCTGCTCTTTAGTCACCTTTTTCACTCCAAGGGAATTTTAGAAGTAAAAAACCTGAGATGTCAGTACCCTAAATTCTTTACTGATCTTTCCTTATCTTCATTCTTGTCTTTTACCACACAGAAGCATATTCATACTGTAGGAGCAATCATAACCCTCAGAACATATGTTTTCTCTTTATTTACCTCTCTACTCATTGTTACTAATAACTGTTTGTCTGGTATGGCAATGTCAAGGTGTTCTTAAATTCCACTGTCTTACAATTTTACCTAAATTAGTTGCTGGAAATCAAACATTTATTTGCCAGTTAATTTTTATATTGCTTGTATGGATAAGGGTAAGATTAAATAAACACAGTCAATAATCCCACATTAGGACTTGAGGGATGTGTTAGAGTTTAAGGGCACTGGCTACTCTTGTAGATGGCCTAGGTTCAATTCCCAGCATCTAAATGTGAGCTCATGACAGCCTATAACTTCAGTTTTAGAAGATCTAACATCCTTTTTTGGCCTCATGGGCACTGTGTATATACAAATATACATAATACATAAATCTTAAAAAATCAATAGTCCAAAATCAATCGACCTATCATTAATTGGGCAGTATTTTCTCCATTTATCAGTGGTTATTATATGATGAGCACTAGATATTCATGGATCTTATCAACTCAACCACCTTACAAAGTGTGTAGGACAGAAGCTCCTTCTCAAGAACAAAGCCTTGCATTCTGAATTTTACATTAAAAAATGCACACCCAGTTCCAGATGTTTTGGGTAGGCATGCCTTCACCATGGTGGTGATGCCTTTGAATCCAGATGTATAAAACGCAGGCCCTGAGTCCTGTAGCTCAGCTCCAACCAGCTCCTTTCTCATTGGCTACTATTCTCTATCTTCTCACAGACTGTAGCCTCCGCCTGATTCCTTTAACAGTGGATTCGACGCCTACAGTCTGGGGACCTTTCCACGAAGGGAGTAAGTCAGCACTTTTTTTTTTTTTTTTTTTTTTTACTTTGAGTTGCTTGTTTTTAATTAAAGTTAATCCAGCCATATTCACCACTGAATTTGTCATTTGAAATGCCCTCTGTTCCTTCTCTAGGAATACTTCAGCTGGGTATTTTCCAACTTTTTATTTAACAACTCAATGCTATGAATCTTAAACATACACAAAACATGTATATGTATGCATGCACATACTTGAAAACATAGAAAAGAATAAAGTGTACTTTTTATAATGTCATTTATATTTTATATTCAATTTTAAGTAAAAAAGGAGAGAGAGAGAGAGAGAGAGAGAGAGAGAGAGAGAGAGAGAGAGAGAACGTTTGAAAGACTTACATGAAAGAAATCCATTTTTCCTATACACAGCTCTTCTCTAATTGTCTCTGGAGTGACCCTCAATAGCACCTGCCTTGTGGTGTTTTGTGCCATCAGCCCCTTCTTATAATGGACAGAATCTTCCTATATAAACAGTAGGGTGCTATAGAAGTAGCAAGAGTATGGGTCTGGGAAGATGGCTCAGTAGGCAGAGTGCTTGATGTAGAAAGCATGAGGACCTGATTCTTCGTCCTCAGCAGCCACACTTACCCATAACCCCAGGGTGGGAGGTGCGGAGGCAGGAGGATCTCTAGGGCTTACTGGCCAGCAGGTCAAACTGAAACTACAAAGTTCTAGGTTCATTGAAAGAGACTGTTTCAAAAAATTAGATGGATAATGATTGAAGTGGCTATTTATCCACTTCAATGCCTATATCTGGCCTCTGCACTTGTACACACACACATACATACATACATACATACATACATACATACATACACACACACACACACACACACACACACACACACACACATATAGTACAGAGTATGACTTTAGACTCTAGTTAATAAAAGACCCTACAACTTCCCTTTTCCTATTATGATAAGTTAGATACATTGCTTGGTCATCTTTCCCTGTAGAACTCTTTGGGGCTGTAACCATTTGATTTGGGTGGCTGTCTCTACACTGTAGGACACGTGTCACTGTCCTTTCTCTCCACCTTTGTTAACCACCCTGCCTGTGTTTCCACGGCCGCTTGGCTCACTCTGGAGGAGTCTATCATTCCCAGTTAGAAGCTAAAGCTCCTTGGGAAGGCAGTTGACCTGGGATAAGGAGACTGAGTTTCCTTTGTAAGGAAAGTCCCCCGATTTAGATGTAACACTTTGTAGACCAGGTAGGCGCACCATTTGTTTATACTTTTCCTTCTCTTTTAATATTTCGATCCTGTCCTCCTAAACCTCACATTTGGACTTTGGTACTTTGGATTTCCCTCAATCTGAATACTCCTTTCCAAAAATGTTCTAGGAAAGTACTGCATTCTCATAATTTCAATACGTTTACTTCCACAACTGTTAGGTGAGAATTCCTTTATCCTGCCATTGCAGAAGAAAAGCCTCTTGCAGAAAGTCTGCAAACATTCCTGTGTGTGAAGGAACATGGACGAGAAGCACAGGCAATTGTTGGGAGCCGCCCCCACATTCGCCGTCACAAGATGGCGTTGACATCCTGTGTTCTAAGTGGTAAACAAATAATCTGCGCATGAGCCAAGGGTATTTTATGACTACTTGTACTCTGCTTTTCCCGTGAACGTCAGCTCGGCCATGGGCTGCAGCCAATCAGGGAGTGATGCGTCCTAAGTGAAGGGTCACTCCTCCTTAAAGGGGACGGGGTTTTCCGCCACTCTCTCTCGCTGGCATCTCTCTGGCTCTGCGCGCCCTGCGCTCGCTCGCTGCCTAAAGATGTAAACAATAGAGCACGCTCTGCGCTTTGGCGCGCCGGAGCTCTGGCTCCTAAAATTATTGAGGGGCTTTCGTTTTTGGGGCTGGGCGCTGGGCGCTTGCTCTCCTGGCTCCCAAAGATGTAAGCAATAAAGTTTTGCCGCAGAAGATTTTGGTCTGTGGTGTTCTTCCTGGCCGGTCGTGAGAACGCGTCTAATAACAATTGGTGCCGAATTCCGGGACGAGAAAAAACTCGGGACCGGCGCAGGGAAGATCCCTCATTCCAGAACCAGAACTGCGGGTCGCGGTGATAGAGGTTCCCGTAAAGCAGACTGTTAAGAAGGATTCAACTGCATGAATTCAGAACTTTTCAGCTGGGGAACGGCGGTAACCCGTAAGTATAGCTTTACGAGGTAAGTCTGATCTTGAACTTTCTAAGGAAATTCAAGACAGTCTATCAGAAGTAAAGTGAAAAATAGCTTTATAAGGTATGTTTGGCCTTGAACTTTCTCTAGTGTTAGAAGCCCTTTTGTTCCTTTTCACATGTTATCAAGTGGTTAAGGCAGGGCGGATTCTGGATGAAGTTCAGGACAATCTATCAGAAGTAAAGCGGGGAGAGAGAGTAGGAGCAAAGAGAAAATATGGTACACAAAATAAGTATACAGGCCTTTCCAAGGGTCTTGAACCCGAGGAAAAGTTTAGGTCAGGTAAGAATACCTGGGGAGAGATTAGAAGGAAGGAGAAGGAAAAAGAAAAGAAAAAAGATCAATTAGAGAAGCCAGTTCTTAGTAGTTCTGAATCAGATGAAAAGGCTATTAGGGCCTGGAAGGCGCTCTCCCGAGCAGGTGAAGCCACTGGACAATAATGACAGAGGCAGGCTCTTGCAGCCTACAAGGTCTTATTGTCCACCCTAGAGTTGTAGATCAAGATTATAAAGGGGAACTTCAGGTTCTCTGTTCTTGTCCTCAAGTTGTCTTTTCTATATCACAAGGGGACAAAATAGCTCAACTAATAATTTTGCCAAGCCTACATGGCTGTTTTTTCTTCCTCTGGTATTCCTAGAGCTGCAAGAGGGATTGGTTCTACTGAAAATGATTCTGATTGCTTAATAATGCCTTTAGATTGTTGTCAAATTTTATCTACTCACGTAGGGGTAAACCCTCGTGGCGTCAGGCCATTACAGGTCTGACAAATAGATGTCACGCATATTTCCTCCTTTGAGAGAAATCAATATTTACATGTTTAGAAGAAACCCACTTAAAAATGGGATTGTGGTATATACTGATGGATCAAAAACTGACATAGGTGCCTATGTGGCTAATGGTAAAGTGGTATCCAAACAATATAATGAAAATTCACCTCAAGTGGTAGAATGTTTAGTGGTTTTAGAAGTTTTAAAAACCTTTTTAGAACCCCTTAATATTGTGTCAGATTCCTGTTATGTGGTTAATGCAGTAAATCTTTTAGAAGTGGCTGGAGTGATTAAGCCTTCCAGTAGAGTTGCCAATATTTTTCAGCAGATACAATTAGTTTTGTTATCTAGAAGATTTCCTGTTTATATTACTCATGTTAGAGCCCATTCAGGCCTACCTGGCCCCATGGCTCTGGGAAATGATTTGGCAGATAAGGCCACTAAAGTGGTGGCTGCTGCCCTATCATCCCCGGTAGAGGCTGCAAGAAATTTTCATAATAATTTTCATGTGACGGCTAAAACATTACACAGTCGTTTCTCCTTGACAAGAAAAGAAGCCCGTGACATTGTTACTCAATGTCAAAGCTGCTGTGAGTTCTTGCCAGTTCCTCATGTGGGAATTAACCCACGTGGCATTCGACCTCTACAGGTCTGGCAAATGGATGTTACACATGTTTCTTCCTTTGGAAAACAAATAACTCAGCTGGGATGTAAACAAAAGTTTCCGGGATTGTGTGTTATTTCCATTCAGTATGTTAAATTTACTAGGGCAGCTAAATTGTCAAAAAGTCTTTTTCAGTATATGTTACAGAATTGGATGGCTGAATTTGAACAGATCCTTCGAGAATTGAGACTTCAGGTCAACTCCACGCGCTTGGACCTGTCGCTGACCAAAGGATTACCCAATTGGATCTCCTCAGCATTTTCTTTCTTTAAAAAATGGGTGGGATTAATATTATTTGGAGATACACTTTGCTGTGGATTAGTGTTGCTTCTTTGATTGGTCTGTAAGCCTAAGGCCTAAACTAGGAGAGACAAGGTGGTTATTGCCCAGGCGCTTGCAGGACTAAAACATGGAGCTTCCCCTGATATATCTATGCTTAGGCAATAGGTCGCTGGCCACTCAGCTCTTATATCCCATGAGGCTAGTCTCATTGCACGGGATAGAGTGAGTGTGCTTCAGCAGCCCGAGAGAGTTGCACGGCTAAGCACTGCAATGGAAAGGCTCTGCGACATATATGAGCCTATTCTAGGGAGACATGTCATCTTTCATGAAGGTTCAGTGTCCTAGTTCCCTTCCCCCAGGCAAAACGACACGGGAGCAGGTCAGGGTTGCTCTGGGTAAAAGCCTGTGAGCCTAAGAGCTAATCCTGTACATGGCTCCTTTACCTACACACTGGGGATTTGACCTCTATCTCCACTCTCATTAATATGGGTGGCCTATTTGCTCTTATTAAAAGGAAAGGGGGAGATGTTGGGAGCCGCCCCCACATTCGCCGTCACAAGATGGCGTTGACATCCTGTGTTCTAAGTGGTAAACAAATAATCTGCGCATGAGCCAAGGGTATTTTATGACTACTTGTACTCTGCTTTTCCCGTGAACGTCAGCTCGGCCATGGGCTGCAGCCAATCAGGGAGTGATGCGTCCTAAGTGAAGGGTCACTCCTCCTTAAAGGGGACGGGGTTTTCCGCCACTCTCTCTCGCTGGCATCTCTCTGGCTCTGCGCGCCCTGCGCTCGCTCGCTGCCTAAAGATGTAAACAATAGAGCACGCTCTGCGCTTTGGCGCGCCGGAGCTCTGGCTCCTAAAATTATTGAGGGGCTTTCGTTTTTGGGGCTGGGCGCTGGGCGCTTGCTCTCCTGGCTCCCAAAGATGTAAGCAATAAAGTTTTGCCGCAAAAGATTTTGGTCTGTGGTGTTCTTCCTGGCCGGTCGTGAGAACGCGTCTAATAACAGGCAATGGTGTCTGTTGTGATGTTCATCCCTTGAGGGAGTAACAGAGCCACTCGTTGCATGAGGCGGTAACAAACAGAGGGTGTTTCACACCCAACTCTGTTTAAACTCAGAGTCTCTAACAATGTCATAAGCCTAACAGTAATGGTCCCTTTGGTTTCTGCTGGTTATTATGTCTGGATAACGTGTACCAACTTCTAAAGTCAAAAATGAACCTCAACCATGAGGCGAGGAAACAGAGGGCAGCAATATGGGATGCGAGTCGCCAGGTCAGCTTCTCCTCTTAGCCTCTGCTTGCAAATTTCCAGAGGCTTTGAAAATGCTTTAAAGTGAAAGTTAAGAAATGTGCAGTACATCCCCATGATGACTAGTGGTTACTGGTGGTTACTAGATAGCTCATGTCCCTGTCATTCACTGTTGCATAGGGGGGTGTCCAAGTTGTCATAGAGGGACTGGATTCCCACACACATGAGCAATCACTGGAGTTCACTGATTTACAAACCATGGGACATGGGAGCAACAGTGATCAGTTCCATCACCAACTCTGCACTGGGGACACAAGCATCTGTCACTAGACCTGAATGCATAAACTGATAACACTGGATGTCAGCTAGAAAAGGATTTAATATCAGACAGACAGGAAGACATTCTAAATATCATGGAGTGAGTTGCAGCTGACCCACTGAACTTGGAGGGCTGAAAATGATCCTAAGAAGGGGGGGAGGTCTATCATTCAGACAACCATCCATAACCAAAAATCAGATTAAAATGTGGATGAGCTATAATCCTGAAACAAAGTAAGACAGAAGATCTGGAATGAGCTCGGAAGTCTCAACAATTTCTTTTCAGAAATTATCAATAGTCTCTTATGGCTGAGGTTTCTGCTAGACCTTAAGGGGGTGTTTAGGCATAAGCAAACTGACTGTTACTAGGTAGCAACCTGGGAGGGGAGTAGGTATAATCATGTACCAGCAATTTGATAAAACCCCAGTCAGTTTCATGAAAGGCCTCTATTCTGGGCTCACATACCCATATGTGTGAGTCCTTGGGGCAACAATCCCCAGTGGTCTAGTGAGCCACTGTGACAGGCTGCTTAATGCTAAGCGGCAGTTACAACAGTTAACTGATGTCTTATAGTTTGGGAGACTTTTATGAGAATCAAATTGTCTAAGGCAGAGAACCCTGGGGAAAGATGGAACAGGCACACATGTGCGCGGGCACACCCCCCCCCACACACACACACATATACAGTGGGGGAGAGAGAGGGAGACAGGAGAGAGGAGAGAGAGACAGAGGCAGAGAGACAGAGCATAGAGAGGGGGAAAGGGACAGGGAGAAGGCCAGGGAGGCTGGGGCAGTTTCCTGTTACATCACTGATTTGATTTATATTGTTGAAATGAAGGCATCAGACATGAAATATTTCAGAAAGCTCTCTTTAAGTTCTCTTTGTGGATGATGCAGGCTAACCTATAGAAGATGATTTGCCTACCCAAAGAAGATGGTTTGTCTGAGATTTTGTATCAGCATTTCAACTTTCCTAATGCCCACAAAGGCTGCAAACAAAAAAATGGAGGAAATCATATTAACTGTTAATTAGGGGAATGGTTAACATCAACCATGAGCAACTCCTGATAAAGTGCTTGTTTTCTTCATTTTACTCAAGTGTTTAAAGATGGTTTATAGCTAAGAGTTGTTACATTTGCATGTCTATAATACACAGTGATAAAGCTGCTCCCCGAGGGTCACACAACAGGAGCTGTACAAACTACAGACTGCATCCCTCCAGCACGTCGGGGTCTTTAAGTGAAGTCCTGCATCTCTGCAATCTCAACCTTCACAGCCTTGGTCTCTTCTCTTGCCCCCAAACGTAGGTCTGAGGTCTGTGTGACTCACTGTTCAGAGGCCTCACTCAAGGGCCACTGTGCCAGATGCTCTGGTATCATGTTTTATTATTCTTGTGAGAATTAATCTTTTCAATGTGCTGTCTCGGTCTTTAACACAGCAATGCATCGTGGGAGAGAAACAGATTCGTTTGTACTCCAGACATTGAAAGATAGAACATTTTAAGACAACATGAACTGCTAAGGAGTTTTAATGGTTAAAGAAATATCTTTATAAATAACCTACAGAAAAAACTTAAAAAAAAAAACAAAAACAAAAGTGGGGGCTGGTGAGATGGCTCAGTGGGTAAGAGTGCCGAGCTGACTGCTCTTCTAAAAGTCATGAGTTCAAATCCCAGCAACCACATGGTGGCTCACAACCACCCGAAATGAGATCTGACGCCCTCTTCTGGGACATCTGGGGACAGCTACAGTGTACTTATTTATTATAATAAATAAATCTTTTTTTAAAAAGTGCCCACACTTCATTACTTTGAATTATTTATAATGATTTTTTTACAATCGTGAAGTTCATAAACTGCCATCCAAATCCAGTTGTTTAAATGAACTTTTTAGCACTTTTTGTCAAAATTGGAGTTTTCCTCATGTGTTGGTCCTCACACTTCTAGGATTGTGACAATACAAGGGGATATAAACTGAAGGCATAAGTGGTTATAATATTAAGTCCTTAAAAATGTTCTTAGGGATTTGATGTTAGTTTTTATTCTAAATGCTTTCACAAGGGGGACTGGGATTACAGCTCTGTGTTCTACATACTTTGTGCTTGTGGAGCTCTGAGCTCAATCCCAGCCATCAACAAAGCAACAGCGAACGGAGCGCCAGCAAGGACCACTGACCTGCTTGCAGATCGCTCCTTAGTCCCCGATGTGTTCATCAGAAGCAATTATTTTCCCACTGCGACTAACTTAAGGCGTTTTCCTCTTCCCTCCCTTTTATAACCAACATGTTAGAAGATAAATAAAAACGTGAACCTGAAGGCACACTTTTTACTGATTTCTCCCTTCTCTAGAAGAAAGTAAAAGAACTTTCTCATTCAATTTTGTTCTGACAAAAGCTAGTTCCCAAGAGGCAAATAAATAGTGCTCAATGAGCAGTTGCAATGCGTTTTGTTTTGGAGGACTATGTTGATGTCATGAGGCACATGCATAGTGAGTTTGACATGGTAAATAGTCACTAACGTCTGATGTTATTTTGATAAACAGCTGTTTTTTTGGTTTCTTTGCAGATTGGTAATTACTACTCACTGTATTTCCAAGCTGCCAACAGGTATCACCCCCAACATTTAAGGAAACCCCTGCATTGTGGTGGGATACCAGTCTCCACACCCCTGGCTTCTTCCCCTTCCATATTTACAGGCTGCAAAGCCCCTCATAGGCTCTTATTTATGCCTGGTGCTGAAGCCTGTGATCATCACCAGCCCCACTTCCCAGACATGGCCTCTGAGCTGAGAGTTCTGCAGCTGTCTGCATCCCGGAAGCTGTCCAGCCCAAGAGCAATCTTTTGAAAGAGCAGCCACAAAAAAAAAAAAAAAAAAAAAACAACCTTAACAACTTACAATGTTCGACTTCATTTTGAAGAGAAAGTTATATCGGATATGGAAGAGAACACAATCTCAATTTGGGCAGCATGGATACGAGCCTTTACAATACGTTTATCAAACCTTGAAGCATAATACAAAGTGGTTAAAATTCCAAACACATTCACATACCTAAAGTTTATGCAGAAATACTTCTAAGGAGCACTGTAAAGGTTCCAAATGGCATTATTTTAATGGGCTTACTTTAAAAAATTGTGTGTGTGTGTGTGTGTGTGTGTGTGTGTGTGTGTGTAGGTAAGGATGGGTACCTGGCAATGCCAGTAAAGGTTACTAAATCCTATGAAACTGAAGTTACAGATGTTGCAGACCAACAAATATGAGTTCTGGGAACCAAATTTGTGTCCTCTGCAAGGAACCCGGTACTAAGCCACCTCTCCAGGTACATCATCAGGAGAAGGAAGAGGAGGAGGCAGAGGAGGAGGAGGAGGAGGAGGCAGATGAGGAGGAGGAGGCAGAGGCAGAGGAGGAGGAGGATAAAGAGGAGGCAGAAGAGGAGGAGGCAGAGGAGGAGGAGGATAAAGAGGAGGCAGAGGAGGAGGAGGCAGAGGAGGAGGAGGAAGAGGAGACAGAGGAAGAGGAGGAGGAGGAGGAGGCAGAGGAGGAGGAGGATAAAGAGGAGGCAGAAGAGGAGGAGGAAGAGGAGGCAGAGGAAGAGGAGGAGGAGGCAGAGGAGGAGGAGGATAAAGAGGAGGCAGAGGAGGAGGAGGCAGAGGAGGAGGCAGAGGAGGAGGAGGAAGAGGAGGCAGAGGAAGAGGAGGCAGAGGAGGAGGAGGATTTTTACCTACTTTTGTTTTGACATAAAACACATGTCATTTTACACTTACCCAGATCTTCTGGGGCTCTAGGACAAGAGCAACATTTCACGAGACCAAGAGGGTGTTGTGGAACTTTAAGCCACTAACTGGACAGACCTAGGGTTCATTCCAGGCTGGTGTTCAGTTGGGCGGGTCCAGGGGTATGCACAGACCAGTTAATCATGATTTAGAACTGACAACCTCAACAGAGTGATTGAGACATTCTCCTTCTTCATGACAGCGACAGGAGCAGCCTCGTGTTATTAAGGGATCCCACGAGTCACCATCTACTTATGCAGAATATTCTGGAGAGAAAGTATTTTTTCTCAAGAGATTGAAGGTGCTTTGTTGGACCATATATTCTGCCTATATAATATAAACCCAGGGTACAGGGCAAAGAAAATCCAAATCCAAGTGAAGAAAGCTGAGAAATGAGTCTCAGGTAGAGTTTGGTTTTAACTGTAATGATCTTGCCCTCAGAGAGTAATGATTCTCAAGTGACTGGTCTACTTAAGCATGCCATGGGACGTGAGGCATGGTGAGACTGATTTATCAGATCTTCATTTAAGAAATAGTCAATTAAAATAATTAATGTGTAGTGAACTCAGCTGTAATGCCTTATGTTTAATTTTTCACAGCCCATACCATTAGAAGAATAATATATTTCCCAGCCTGAATAGCATAAAAGATTTTTTTATATATCAACTACAATGACATCATTTAGAGGTGTGTGTGTGTGTGTGTGTGTGTGTGTGTGTGTGTGTGTGTGTGTGTGTGTGTACTAATGGGCACGCTTACCACCCACGTGGTAATTGTTGGGGCCAGAGTTAGACACTGAATGTATTTATTAGTCACCTCTCTAACTTAGTTTTGAGACCAGGCCTCTCATTGGAACTAGAATTCCTCCATTGCAGAATGCTTTCTGTCTGGTAACGCCTGGGGTCTCTTGGTGCTGGGGTTACACAGATGCAGAAAGAACCTGAACTCTGGTTCTCATGCTGGTACCCACAGCAGACTCTTCACCCAGTGAATGCTCTTCCAGGCTTCATGCTTCAGCTGAATTAAGGAGAAAACGCTGAGTGATCCTAACTTAGAGTTTTATGCTGCTTTAAATAGTGTTCCTATCTACTAGGTTAGCCCATACAATGAACCTGTCGCTGTGGTTGCTGCAGAATAAGACGTATTATATACACAATAACCTTCTCTATAAAAGTATTTATAACATGCAATGTTGCACAGTGTATTTTATATGCACATATACTATGAAGTTGTATCTGGGTAGAATTATATTAAATAAGTAACAATGTAAATGTCATACATAACTCAGCATGTTATGTTCCGCGAGGTAGATTACATAATGCTGTATAATCTATGAATAGATGTCATAGACATATGTATCATTAGATGTATGGCTTGCCTTTCTGTTATCTTAAGGCATTGTTTGGCATACAAGAGGCAGAATAAAAGAACCTCAAAAAGACAAAAACCAAGAAAGCAAACCAGTAAGATTTATCTTCTAAAGTTCTTCCTTGGACTATTAATTAAACAATGTAACCAAACCAGTAAATCCCCGTAGTAAGTCGAATCACCTGACTATTCTCCACAGGAGGGAGGCTGCTCACTTTAATATGGATTCTTAGTGAGCTAATGAAGCAAGTGTGTAAAATAGAAAGCCAGGTGATTAACCTATATCTGATCAAAATGCTGCTTGTATATTTTCTGGCCTCATGTATCCCATGCTATACTCAAACTTACAATGTAACTAGATATGACCCTGATCTCCAGTCCTCCTGTCTCTACCTAGCCAGAGTGCTGGGGTAACAGGCATGTGCTACCATATATTTTTATGTAGTGGTGGTGGTGAAACACAAGGCTTTCTGCATGACAGGCAGTCCATGCACTGGGATACAACACGCATTTCCTCCACCAAGTTTTAAGGGTTCACTGTTCCAACCACAGGGCATCCTCCAAGTCAAGTTTCACAATCAGAACCGAGGGCAAAAATTGCCAAAGTGAGGATGCTTCCTGCATATCACAGAAAGGATGTGCAAATCAGGCCCACATACACATGCATATTCATATGTGCATACACATGTACTCTAAAAGATACAGTGTCTTTCCATGGACTAGTCATCACAATTCCTAAATCCAGAGTATCAAGCCTAATCTAGAAAAATAAATACTGAAAATATCCTACCTCTGAATTCCATAATCTTTCTGGATATGGAATCTTTCTCCAGAGTTCAAGGATATGATAATTTTTCTTAATCAAAATTACATTTTGCCTATGATATCTTGAAATGCTCCTGCAATGGTCAGAGGCACTGAGCTCTGACCACAAAATACTTTTTCAAAAAGGGTCAGTGTAATGAGAGCAGGCAAGCATTATGCCTAGTAAGACTACAAAATCCCCAGAATCACAGAGGGTCACAAGGAGCTGCTATTGAGAGCATCGGTCTGTGTGCGGTGTGATCACTCTCAATAAGCTAACCCAGTTTTTATAGAAGTGGTGTTTGGGGTAGAAAGCATTGCACAGGTGTCAGGATGGAAAGAGTGGAAGGAAGAATCCAGACTCTATGTATGGTGGAGGAACAGGGGTAATGAGCAAACTGATATAAGACAGGGTGTGTTAAAAGGTGGCACCCACAGAGCACTGGAAGAGAGGCTTGCAAAGGGCGGACGAAGGGGCTGGCTACCAGAGTGCCATGGAAGGCAGCACTGCGCCTCCTTTGGACATTTCTATCTTTGTGCTTTTATTCTTAAATCCACTCAGAGTTCAAGAGAGATCTTACTGTCAATCATGCTTCACCCTTCACAGTCTGGGGAGGAGGCAGCTCAAGCTCTGCGGGCTGCTGTGTTGGCCTCCTGTATCCCCCCACCCCCACCCCAGTTAGAAACTTCCAATAGTTTATGCTGTAATGGAAGAGCACTCTGCCGCCCGTGTTTTAATGGTGGGTTTTCTTGTGTGTTTCCCATCGCATTACACAGGGCTTGGTTATCACTCTTCTTTCCTTCTGTTTGGTTTCCAGCATATCATAGTTCATCTCCCGAAAGCAGTGCTAGAAGCCACAGCTACGAGAAACACTTCATTGCATCGTTTTTTAAAAACTTATATTAGGCAGGGGAGAAACATATTGCTTCTTCCAGGCAAGCTCCGAAATTAGCTGTTGGGGGCAGATTGACAGTGTTCCTTTCCTCTCCTGCTTGGCCCCGCCGTGCTGTCAACGAGTTCGGTGCTATTAACTGTGTGCCTTAAGTAGACCTGTGTTGTTTAATTGAGGCTCAGCAGCATTTTGAAGTCATGCTTTTATAAAATACTTCAATATTTCCCTTTGTCCACCCAAATTCTCAATGGCCTGCCTCAGACTGTAGAAAACAGTATGGTTATGCAAAGGCCGGGAAAGTTCACAATTCGAATCGCTAAAAGCCATGCAATTGATTTAGGAAGAAAGCGTCCCCATAGCGACATTCTCTCAAATCAGGTTGTATTAATAAATGTAACTTTTCAAAGTTTGATATGATGAAAATTCAAACCACACATGGTGGTAACTAATGGCTCAGTTATTGCTACTACTGGAGTGTTAACACACATTTACTCCAGGTCTCTCTGCTTACTTGTTTATTTTTATTTATTTTTATATATATTTTATTTTTGCCTTATTTGCATGGGTGTTTTGCCTGCAGGTATATCTGTGTCTCACCTAGGTACCTGATGCCTGGGCAGATCAGATCACCTGGGCAGAGTTGAGAGATGTTGTGAGCCACCTTGTTGGTGTTGGGAATGGGACCCTTGTGCTATGGAAGAGCAGCCAGTGACCTTTTAAACGTTGACTGCTCTCCAGTCCTGGCTTAGGTCTCTCTCTATCGATCTCATTCCAAGTGTGTAAATTATTTTGCTTGATGTAACAAGTCAGAATTCTAGTTTGGTGTAAATCTGTGACTCCTGATGGAAAGGGACAGCCAAAATGTACCGAATCACAATCTCCAAAAACTGACCCGGAATCACCATTTTTAGATAGGTGATCGCACATTCTCTATGAAAACTGGCACCAGAACATTCCATCATTTGACCCAAAATTCTTGTCTTGCCCTGTACACACATAGGGCTGACATCAGTGCGGGGCTCCTGCTGACTTAAAATGAAACTCTGATCCTCCAAAGGCTTGCATAGTGAAGTATAGAAAACACAAATCTGTACCTATTTGCGGGCATTCCTGCTGCCGTCACAACGCTTTTAAAACACACTTCATGGCAGTCTCTCCTCTCCTGTTATTTTAAGTGCTACTGGAAATAAAATACCACAAGAGAAAGATTTTTTTTTCTTTGCAACACTTCATCTATTCTATTTCTGCTCACAAATTCTTTTCCCCCTTATTTATGAAAGACCCGCAAAAGCCATCAAAACTGCATAACAAGAAAGCTCAAATTATAAAATAGACAGGAAAAAAGTAAGGTCTCTCAGCTCTTGAAAAGGCCATTTAGATGCCAGTCTCCAGTGGTATCCGAGTACTGGACATATATTTCGATCTATTGCACCAGAATTGAAGCCAAATGAAATTTGTGATTTTTATGAGAACACTATAGTATTAGAAATGTTTGGAAGTAGCAAATAATTTGAAGGAAAGTAAATTTGTATCTAGTTAAGTGCTTAAAGTATAGTTTGTTATTTTGGTAGTATATAACTTGACATTTTAACTTTTACACTGTTGTCTGTACAGAGACAAAAGCATCTCATCTTTGTCCCCAGGGAAACAGAATTGTAGATACATCTTCAACTGCCTGTGCATAGTTGAAAGAGTCACTTCTGAGGCTGGTGGATATTGTGTTTTCACATCCTGTGGCTCTCAAGAGCAGTTATATAACCAAGGAGGTCCAATAAAATTACATACAAAAAGGGCATATTCTTCCCTCTTAACCTCGAGTACCTGGGAGTTACCTACGTCACATGGTATGTATGCCCATATCTCAGGCTGTAGAGCTCTCAGAGGTGAACTCTGACCTTTCAAACTCCTCTGACTCTAAGCTCACAGTTACTGTGATACACCCATTCAGAATGGATCTGGTGGGCACATCTTTTTTTTTTTTTTTTCCCTCTACATTTGATACTAATCCAGTCATATGTTTGCTGAGATAAATTTGGCATATAGTGATTCAAAACTTTATGGTTGCCAGTTTTCAGGCTCTGGATTAAAACAGTCTCTGTTTCCATGGTGATGCCTGGATCAGCACTTGGGGTTGGGGTCCGGAGGGTCTCTGTGAGTTAGGGGCCAGCCAGGTCTGCATAGAGAGCTCCAGGTCAGGCAGAGCTGTACCATGAGACTCTGTGTCAAAAAGTTAAAAGGGCTCTATGTCTCCTTAGGTGAACTTTGTACACTTAGTGTCACCTCCACATTTCAGGTTCAGGAGTAGATATGAAAACAGGCATATTTGAAAAGAATCCACACTATGGAATATAACATCATAAAGCAGACATCGCTATAGCTTCATGAGTAAAATATCAGCAAGAGAAAATAAATACTAAGAACATCTGAACGTATGTGATTAAATAAACCACATCACTAATTTCTGACCAAAAAATTACTTTTTCTCATAGATGTTTTATATGAACTTTACGGATGTCTTAAACTATGTGTTTGGTAAGATTCATTTTATTTTTATTTTATGTGTATTGTGAGTGCCTGCATGTAAGTCTGTGTACCATGTGCTGCCGATACACGTGTGTATATGAACATGTGTGTGCGTGTGCTACAGAAGCCAAGAAGAGGATCTTGAATCCTCAGGTTCTGAAAATAAAAATCAGATCCATAACTAATACCTGCTAAAGCATATCTCCAGCTTTTCATTGACTTTTAAATGGATACCTAAAAGTCTTCAACAATACTTCATGGGTGCTGTTGAAATCATACTAAGGTTATAAGGTTTTGGATAAAAGTCAAATAAAATATATATATGCTGTTTTTCTGGGTATAAAGATGAGATGTTTTAGACTATAATACAAAAATGTATAAAAGTTAAATTTTCAAGTTATATACTACCAAAATCACAAGAAAAACTTGGAATACTTAACTAGATACAAATTTACTTTTCCTTCAAATTATTTGCTACTTCCGAATCTAATGATATGTTGATAGATATAATTTGTTGATATACATATTTTGCATTTGTCAAGATGCCATAATTATTATATATGCTATCAGCAGCACATACAATGTATATTGATCTCTCTATCTGAAATAAAATGGATGTCTCGAAGAGTAATCGTGCTTTTGTATGTGAGCCCAGGTCCTGTGAGAGAGCAGTGTACATTCTTAAACTCTGAGCCTTCTTTCCAAACCACCACCGTGCAAAAGCATCCCTAGACTCTACTATACACTTATTTACATCAATTACATTGTTTTCACGGCTGAACATTGAATTCAGAGCTTTGCTTTGCATGTACTAGTTAAGTACCCTGGCTCTCACCGTAGAGCTGAGAGAGTGACCTTGAACTTGTGATCTTCCTACTTCACTACCAGGTGTTAGCACTACCAGAGTTTTACTGCGGTGCCTGAGCAACAAAGAGTCTTGTGGTGCTGTCGTCCTCTTTGTTGTGTTTTTCATTTGACTGAGTAGACATCAATACTAGGTTCACACGGTATTGAACTAGTACTACTAAAGAGCACCTTATAATTTGCTGCATAGAGGTGGCTATAATACCATCAATTACATTTAATTGAAAATATTAGCAACAAACACAGACTTGATAAAGTGATTCAACTTTAAAAAAATAAAAACCCCTAAATAAAATCCCCTTCGCTTCGTAAGCCTCATGTGAGGGTTTCTCTATCTCCTTGTCACGCTGGCACTGTGGGCCTGGGCTGCCCAGATCAGCCACATTGCCCATCTTCAGCTCCTACAACTCTAATGGACAATGATGTGTCAATCAATACATATTTGTCAAATCAAACTGTCTTGTCCCTCCAGTGGCAGTGGATGTCAACAGTGCTCACATTCCACAGTGTTCCTAAGGATGTCTTTGCAGAGATGATTCAAATATGAATTCACCGGCCTAGGAGCTTAGCTGTAAAAAGCAAGCTTGCCTTGGGCACAAAGTTTTCTGAGACTACCCCAAGGAAGGCAAACAACGTCGACATACTTATGACTGTTTGATGAGAACCGTGACAAATAGGAAGTGTGCCACCTCTCGTCAGAGGCTCAGGGCACATCGCCGAAGCAGAAGCAGAAGAACACTAAGAGCCAGAGGACTGAGGTATCAGCAGTAAGATATAGTGACTTCTAGACTTGACAGGGCAGCTGCATCTGTGAAACGTCAACGGTATGGCTTCCTGAACAAGATCTGCACAGTGGTAATACCATGTGACATGCGCTTGCGGATGGGAAAAGTCTCACAAGACTCCATCCCCAGGTGAAGAACTACAGGCAATCACTGGCTGCTGGGAGACGGTGAGTCAGTTTTCTCCTGGACAAACCTGATGCTAAGCAGTCAGCATAAACACATGTATATATATGTGAGCAACACTACGTGGAATAGTTAGATTCTATAATGCAGGTGTGTGTGTGTGTGTGTTCATGTGTGTGTGTGTGTGTGTGTTCATATGCACACATACACATGGGAGTAATGACAATAATTAAAGACGTGTTCACGAGTTTGAGAGGGAGTGGGGGGAACAAGGAGTGGGGGGAACAAAGGAGGAATTGGAGGGAGGGAGATGAGAATGATTTGAATACATAAATACACTGTGTATGTATAAATTTGTCAAAAAAAAAGGAGACATGCTTAGAAGGTCATTCAAAACCTTTCCCTATCCAGAGTAAGTGGCTCATGCATGGCCTTCCTGGTCCACGTGGTAATTTCAGGCCAGCCGGGACTATACCCTAGGCTCTGCAGGACGGTTAATCCTCCACTGTTAAGTTCCTTCTTCTGTTAGTGCCAGTCAGATGGCTGACTTCCTCTGCTTCTCCAGAGGTCTCTTCTCCCCTCCCCAAGCACTGTTAGAGGCCATGGTTCTCTTCTTCGAGACCAGAAAGAAGCGACTGGCTAGCTCCATGATTTACGGTCTGTCTTTCCCCAACAGACTGCAGGGTCTTAAGAGAACCAAGTGTTTTATGAGTGGCGGTGGTACTGTTGCCAGAGCCAAATGTGGGAGAGCACAGGTATCCAGTCATACATGAGAGATCAATGGGTGGTAGATGCAAGCAATGTCTTGACTAAGGAACACTAAAGAGGGAGCCCGTTGGAGACAAACAAAAGAACAGAGGTGAGGAGCACAAACTGCCTCACCGTGGCACAACCAAGGCTCCTGACAGAGAGCAGAATAGCCAAATGGTTTGCTTGCTTAACGTGAGTCAGTACTTTTTCGTCTTGCTTGACCCAGTTCGGATTGGATTTCCATGTCACTTGCAAATGACCACGCTGTCTCTCATTCAGCAGAAAAGTCCCAGAGAGCTGGCTAGAGTCCAGCGAAGATGGAACCTTACGGTGATGGAGTTATTCTGAATTAGATATGGGGTACTGATTCGCTGTCACTCCAGGAGTCCAGTCAGAGGTAAGAGGCCTCATGCCCGGTGCATTGCACTAAGTAGCCCTCTCTGCCTTCTTTGAACTTAAGTCTAAGTAAATCTCCACATTTGCTAGCCAGGTCTCTGAAGATGAGCTTTTCACATGTCTCCCCTTCTCTCCAAGAGTTCTATTGCTTTTGTTTCATGCCCATGTCTATCCCTATTTAATGGCCATATGAATTTATTTTTGCTGTCATGTGACATTTGAAAGCATTAATAGTAATTTTTTTCTTTCAAGGAGAAATTTCAGATAGGAATCCCACAAATGCATATACATGCACACTATCTTCCAGTAATTTGTGCAACAGTAGTTGGCTGCCAATGTAGTACTGAATGTCTGCATAGATGCTTGTCTTGGAGAAGGCCCACTGACCTTTGCCTGCTTTGTGAAGAGGGATGTCTCAGCAGCATGTGCGCAAACTGATAAAGAGATCAACTAAAGTTTCACGTCTTTATTTCAACAGAGTCTGTCTGCATTGTCTGAAGAGGATGAGAGGGGCCATGAAGCAAGTCTCTAATGAGAGCCTGATTATGGAGGGTGGAAGACTATTTCAGCTGTCTCCATGTATGTTTTCAGAAATGTAAACTCCATGTGAATTCCCTCAGAGGAAGGGACACAGGTGACTGTGCTGTGCACTCTGTCTCTGTCGGGGAAAGGGGGAAAGACTGGTCAGCTCAGCCAGGCTGTTCTGGGAGCCTGCTCGTCTACAGCCTCCATTTCCTTTCTCTAAAGGACTTAGGTTTTACTCCCCCAGTTTCCCTACATACAGCTGCCTCGAATAAGCTGCACTTCTGTCATAAACTCTCCTCTGGGTTGATCCCAGGAGCGACAAGACAAGTGTCATTGATAAAACATTGTCCAGTGGATCTTTCTAGGCAGACCAGTCCCCACCAGCCTTTCCTTCCTGTGGTTTGTGTTATTAAAGAGACTTGATGTGCATCACCATGCTGTGTTTGAGGCACAAACCATTCTAAATAACATCAGAATACCAACAGAGCCCAGGCCAGAGGGATGCAAAGGGCATTCCTCAATCCTCCCTGGCTGTTTCCCTTTATAATTAATGCGGAGGTTGTAATTTGTCTGTCTTTCCTTTATAATGTGTGTCATATTTCCACCACACCCATGGCTACTATCACTTTTGCAGGTTCTGAGAATATATTGCCGGGTGACCCGTTTGGACGTTTATGGCCCTGGAGCTGAGAGCGTCTATGGGTAAGCATTGACTGCAGGAAGGTTCCCTAGGACTGAGCAGAGCAGAGAAGGAAGGGTGCAGCGCACATCCCAGGGCTTACATATGAACACTTCAATTAACATGTTCCAGTTGAGTAACAAGAGAGCACAACAAGAAAACTACTTAAAAGCACAGGGTGATTGCTACATCCACTGTAAATCTGTCTCAACCCAGGAAGTGCCAATGTGAAGGGCCACAGTGACAGGGAGCTCTATGGGGTGACTCTTAAATGAATGCACCTTGCAAGCCTGATACATCAACAGCATATTTCAAAGGTTCACATATGTCGAAATATAGAGTGAAGATAGTGTGTTTGGTAGCTTATTCTGCAGAAAACGATGAATCTCTCTGGAGCAAAGTTCCAGGGAGACTCCGGTGTTTAATTGACTTTCTAGAGAGTGAATAAAACACTTGGCCAATTTCAATGATGTCTTAATCAGCCGAGGATAAAGATATTATTCTGCTCTGAAGTCGAAGGAGAGATTGAATATGTAGTAGTACCGGGCCCACCAATTTGAAGATGGCCCCATGGCATTAGTGTACAGTGATTATTCATAGCCTCCAGTCCAAGTCTCCTTGCTACAGCAGCCTCAGGCCAGTGCTGGCCCCTGTATAGTGAGGTTTAATGCTCTGAGATATTGACTGACTGTGTTATCCAGGAGAGTACGCGTAAGAGCCGTCATCTCCAAGTGGTCTGAGGGCCTCCGCATCTCAGAGTGGCACTTCCATTACTGTAACCATTCAGACATTTCCATGGCTGTGTGAGGTATGAAGGTTCATAAACGTAGTTATAATCACACTAAGTTGTGCCGTGTACCTTTTATTACAGAAATACTACTGTGCTAGCCTTAGCTCCGCCTGGTCCATCTTAAACCCATGAGATCTCCTGAGGTTTCTTGCTGTATATTTAAAGGATGCTTCCGGCATGTTAGTAAAAATAATAAACTTTAATAAAAAGAAATAAAATAGGCTGGGCTCCAAAGAGCATGCTTGCCATTCCAGCCCTTTGGGAGGTGCTTGCATGATAATCAAGAACTCAAGGGTAGTCTGGGGCTACAAAGCAAGTTAGAATCCAGCCTGGGCTACTTGACACTCCGTTTCAAAAACCATAAAAATACAAAAAGCTTAAAAGGCAAGCAAGCAAACAAAAACTTAGCACACATACACAAAAGAGACTAAATAAAACAACAGCATCAAACAGTGTTCAACTTCAACAGCAGCAGAACCGCTAGTTAGACTTGGTTAGGATGGACTGGGAACCATCAGTTCGAATTCCTACTTTCCTTTTCCTCCCACTTGGCATTATAATAACCTGTCTCGAGTCACTAAAAATGCAGTCGTTTTCCAAATGTATGGTAACCAGTCTTCAATCAAGATACTACCCTCTCCGTCGAGCATTAAGTCATCTTGGGAATATGGGTAGCTGTGACTTAAGAGTGTTAGTCTACAAACCCATCCCCACAGATCAGATATGAGGGAGTGTTTGCTTGATGGCCTCAAAATATGTGATTGGTGCCATTAAAAAAGAAATGGCATCTATTACAAGTCACTGGCAGCTCAGCTACAACCCACTTCATTTCTGTGAGACTGGATCAGATACCTGCAAAGCTCTAACTCCCCTTAGGAACTGAAGCAGGCTTTATAAGGACAGCAGCAGGAAGGCACTGATCATATCTGCTCAGCTGGCCAGGGCTGGCTCTGTCAGACAAGCATTTCTTTCCCTTGTCCTAACTCCCAGGTGCTATTCCTGAGCACAAGGGGACATCTCTGCCAGAAGGATTTGAAGAGAGCAGCAGCAACAACAAAATGGATTCGGACAATCTGTGTGTTCTTGCCATTGGCATGGGCTTGACAGCAGTGGTAGGTGGGGTCATGGTGACAAGGGTCACAGTGACAAGGGTCATGGCAGGGTTAAAAGAAAAGCATCCAGGGATTCTCTGCTGTCATCAGCTTAACTAACTGTGCTGGTGGTTGCAGGAGGTACTTATGTCTCCATCAAACACTGAGAGACATTCAGTAATAGCATGTACCATTTGACCCTAAAATGTCCCCAAAGAAGTGACTGCTTTTGTAATGAAAAAAAAATCACTTAAAATATGAAGCGTAGACTATCCCAATTAATGCGGAGAAGGGTTCTGTGGTGGAGAAGCTGGCTGGGCTCTCAAAAGCATAGAGAACTCACAGCAAGTGGTTTAAATAAACAACGTGTGGTACTGACAAGCGGGATGCTGAACACATCCTCCATCAGGCTGCTCTGTGGCACAATCTAGACGGTAAACAAATTTAAACATTCGTTAAGGCAGGCAAGCATATTTGAAGCAAGATTCAAAATCCACTATCATGCAACAGTATGCTAAACATTCCTTCCTACGAGAAGGCAGAATCCCTTGTACAAAAGTTGGACATTTCATAATTCTATCCCTTGATGTTTGCCAACATCTACCTGTTAAAATGGGCTACAGCGTTGCATTTAAGCTGAGAGATTGTCCACAAGGAGCTAAGTTTATTTGCCTTCGTCGGTTCAATGTAAGACGGCTGCGGAATAGGATCTGCAGGGGAGACTTCAAAACCTGCGTGCAAGGTAAGCGTCGGTGTCTTTAAAAAGACCTGATGTGCTGTAGACATGATTGCCCATGACCTTAACTCGTGTGTCTTTAAAAAGACCTGATGTGCTGTAGACATGATTGCCCATGACCTTAACTCTCCACTATACTGCCTTTGGCAGATTACACACTGAAAACATATCCACATACATGTCGACATAAATACAATATATCTACAAATAACACACACACACACACACACACACACACACACACACACACACACACACACACAGCATGTTACTAATTAAGCCAAGGCATTTGAACACTGGACAGTGACACCACTTCAGGCTTTGATGAGAATACCCCATAGCAGTGACATGAAGGGCAGGAAAGCCTGTGCTCTCAAATGCAGACTTTGACGAGACCAGCCATTGTCTAGAATTTTCTCCGTTACAAAATGCAGTCCCCCACATGCAGTTTTCAGACTTGCACTGTGAGTCCTCTAAAGCTTGCTTTATCATTTAATATTATAAATAATTATGTTTCTAGGCGGCAGTTCAAAGCTCAGTATAGCACTTGTACAACACCCCAGGCAGGTCAGGTGACCTTTTCTCCAATCCTGCTCTCTCTGGTGCTGAGGACAGACAAAGTGATACGTCTGTCATACGCCATTACCATTAGAACAGAATCTTGTTCTTTTATTACAACTGAACTCCGCCAGATCTCTCAGCAGGAATGCTAAGTGAAATCAATGTCTTGGATTTCCAGGCTGAGCTTGGAGGTCACAGCCACTCTGTCATTTCTCAGTATTATCCTTTCTCTCACGCGCACACACTCCCTGAGCCTCCAACTGGCACACAGCAGATTGAAAACAGCATGCAACAGAGGACCCATGCTGCACAATTTTACAGTCTTTTGGAGCCCCTCCCTTTGATCCCCCCTTCCGTGGTTATTTTTTTTTCTTTTTGCAAATTGCAAATAAGTTTTGCTATGTCCTCTAGAGTTGGGAGTCAGAGGTGATGGTGCACCCAGGAGGAGGATAGGTGATACAGCTCAGAACACACACTTCACTTTTGACAGCTGTCAGTAAGAGTACTGTCCACGTGTAGCCCCGTGAGTAAGCATCCTTGTAACATAAGCTTCAATTTATGCCAAGTAGGTACGCACACAAAGGCCTTGTGTTATTATGTGATGGTAAGACAAGCATAGAAAGTTGCCACAACACACACACACACACACACACACACACAGAGAGAGAGAGAGAGAGAGAGAGAGAGAGAGAGAGAGAGCATTCTCCAAGATACTAATGCTGATTGTGTAAAAACATAAATATGCTAATCAATGAATATCCATGAATAAATTAGCTCTGTGGAGTCACAACAGCCACCAGGCTGTGTTCAGACATCATTTCTAAGCTACAAGAGAGCAAGTGGGTCCTATTTATTTGTTACTACTTGTAATTTGGGGAGCTACATTCAAATGATGCAACTTAGTGCCTTGGCTCTTATTTTTTTAAACTCACTGTATTTTTCTGATGGACTAGATCAGCACAGGCATATTTTGGAATTCTCTCTAACAATAAAAGAAGTGCTGAGAGCATGCCAGAGGACACTAGGGACACATTTTCATTAGATTGCATTGATTTTGAAAGAGAAGAATGATATTATTGGTTAAATCTTGATACTATAACTGTGGGTGGGAAGAAGGGTACCCATTGGTTTCTTCAGCTTTGTGTGATAGAGAGTTCACAAAGGCTGACTTCTACAAAGTAACTACATTTCGCAGATAAACCATAGAATATATGTTTACATTATGTAAATCACAGTAATTGAAACACAATCTACATTTTCCCTTTTCTGAAATAAAGAGAGGCATGCAAAACTATAAGATGTAGAAGAATTTTAACACTGCTAAGACAATTGTTCTTTTTTTGTATGCTGAATTCATAGGGTTTTATGAGTACGTTAAACCACTTGGCCCGCTAAGCCTTTTCCCAATCGCGACAAAAGGGACCTTCACTGGCTTTGGCATTTGCTATTGTTACCTAGGAAAGGACCATTGTAGTAGTCACTCAGCCAGCCTGCTAATGGATGGACAGATGGATGAATGACCAGAGACTAAGCAAAGGCAAAGACGGAAGTAGCTGTCTGGAATTAAACCTTTTTTCATTATTTGTGTAAGTAAAATGGTTGAGAATATATTAATGTTAAAAATTTCATTTAGAAGTAAGGGAGAAAAAAATCCAGTAACCATGTAAAACAACTTAACATTCTACAATCCTGAAAGGGATGACCGTATTGCAAAGCACTGGTAAGGCTCATGATGTGAAGGGACATTAACGCATCAAGGGAGAGAAACAGACTTACCCCTTGTGGAGGAATCTGTGTAAAACAAGGGCTCTGTGCTACTTGCCTTTATTTTGCTTAAAATGTATCTGTAAATATAACACTTTAAAACTGTTAGCACCAGGAGCCATCCATCACAAGACCACTTTAGAATTAAACTTGATTGGGTAACTTGTTACAATTGCTTAGGATCTCTGGCTTTACATGTGTCAGACATAATAAACAGAAGCAGGTCTGGCCTTAGACAAGACGCAGGGGGCTCCTGAGGTCCACCAAAGAGCAGAAGTGATTTGAAGGTGGCACAAGTTCCTGCCCTGCCATTCCCCCACTGTGCCTTTTCTCTAATCACAGTCCCAGATCCTCTGTCGGGCTACACTTATGTAAAATGTATTCTTCTCTTAACAATATAGAAAGGCCACTGGGAACCCTAAGAAGGAAGGAGCTGGGAGTCTGCTCCCAACCGACACAATGGTCCTTTTCCACAGTCCTCGATCTGCAGTTTTACAGTAACTGAAGTGATGTTCTGAGCCCCACCCCCGTTCAATATTTTCTCTCTTACTCGTATGCTTCTTCACATACATCAGGATCACTCCTGCCCAACTCTCCTAAGACATTTCCACACCTCATTCATGGAATGGAAGATGGAAACAAATTTCTAGATAATGATGATGATAGTAATAATAATAATAATAATAACAAAAAAGATGTTTGGTGTCATTTTTCTGATTAACTTCTAATCGAGTTAAATATTTCCATTTATTTTTTTTTTTTGAATAACCCCAGAAAGAATCCCTCTCTAGCCAACCTCGCTCGCCTTGCAGGAAGCTTACTGTGTCCACATAACGGCACACAACTGAAGTCCGCACACACAAAGGCTTACACCCAAGGCTCTCTGCTCTCCCCTAACGGGGAGCGGGGGGGGGATCATCTTTAATTCCCCCAGCTTTCCCCATGTTCCCAGGAAATCAGCCCCCAGCTCTGAAGCCAGCACTGTGTTTAAATAGTCTCCCAATACTATTATTATCTTGCTGTCTTTACACGATAATCTCAGTGGATGTGTGACATATCTAAAATTACAGCGCTGCCACTGCCACGCCGCATCGCAACAGTTATCGATAGTTTTAAAGAAACACTCCATATGTCCCCATTCTACTCCAGCTTAGGTTTCTATTTCAGTTGTTTATCCCTTGGCAAACGTTTGCATTTCTTGTTGGAGCCAATCTCTCCTTCCTAATAGCATGTAATGTACTTTATCTGTACATGGCTTTATGACATCTATTATTGATTAGAAAGGATGGCTATTTGATTGTTTCACAGACATCTATTTTTAAGGCTATAAACTCACTGGTTCAAAGACGCCCGTTTCTGATTTTCATTACAACTGTCCAATATGTTGGTTGAATGAATAAATCAATTATTAGAAATGTAAATTTACACATACAGCTATGGCGCCTTCTAAAAGTCTTACCTCCACGGACCCCCTAAGTTTAGCCAGCCCGGTGGCTGGAATCTAAGAGACCTTCAATAAATACTGTGAACCATCGAAGCTCAAGCGCAAAGACAGATCAGCTTATTGAAGAGGGTACCTTGCTTTTGGGTGGTGGACTGTTTGTGCTCTTGTCTGTGTGAATGCTGGTAGGAGACACGGCAGCACCAAGGTTGCCTTGGGGTAGGCCTAGGAGCTTCCCTCCTGGAGAAACCTGCATTGCGGCTAGCTGGGCAGCATAGAACTGCTACAGAAGAAAAGACAGAGAGAGGCTGTCAGTCACAACGCAAACACACCCTTCAGGAGCATCACAGTGGGATGCGCCATGCTTCCTACACATTCCCCCGTTACAGGTTACACCTGAGTCAGTTAACGAGAGAAGCTGTCACTGTGGTCTACAAGTTTGCTTCTCAGGAGAGCAGCGGCAGGCAACACATAACAGGACCTTAGAGATGGTGCTGCAGGGGCACCCAACACAAGTGGTCATCACACTAACTCCTTACCGACACAGACGGCCTGGAAGCAAGCATGCGGTAGAGTCTGGCCAAGGCTCTAATCTGTTCTCCATTAAATTCCTTACTGTGTAAAGCACCAGTAAGGAATTTAAGCTCCACATACAGAGTAAGTTTCTTATCTGCGCTGGTTCAGTTTTGACATACTGAACTTACTGAAACATTTTTCATTCATGCATTCATTCATTCATTCATTCATCCATTTATCTAGTCTAAGAATTAACTGTATGCTAATTGGGAAACCTGTTGGGCAAGGAAGGAAGGAAGGAAGGAAGGGAGGGAGGGAGGAAGGAAGGAAAGGTCCTCTGGGAGGCCAGATTGTCATTCTACCTACACTGATTGTTAGCTGCGTGCTTGCAAGACAGCCAATCCACTTCATGATATAAGCAGACACATCTCACACACACACAAAAACCTCTCTAAAACACACACTGATTCTTATTAAATAACAAAGAAACATTTCTCCAAGAAACAATTGGCAAATTTAAAGAACATTTCCCTTTTATAATGCTATCTTAGGACACAGTATCCAACTCAAGAACACCACTTCACATTCCAACATGGGCATCAATCACGAGGTTAACACTCTTTCTTCTTCATGGGGTATTCTTTGAGACGTTTGACAGTTTGCATTAGAAAGAAAGCAACCTTTACAACGTGTGTGTGTGTGTGTGTGTGTGTGTGTGTGTGTGTGTGTGTGTGTGTGTGTATGATGTGTGTGTTTGCATGTGTGTTTGTGTATGTTGTGGGTTTTTTTGTGTTTGTGTATTTGTGTGTGTGTTTGCCTGTGTGTTTGTGTGTTGTGTATTTGTGTGTTCTGTGTTTGAGTGTGTGTTTGTGTGTATGTGTTTGTGTGTGTTGTGTGTTTCTGTATATGTGTTTGTGTGTGTGATTGTGTTTGTGTGTATGTGTTTGTGTGTGTTGTGTGTTTCTGTGTATGTGTTTGTGTGTGTGATTGTGTTTGTGTGTGTTTGCCCATGTGTTTGTGTATTGTGTGTTTGTGTGTGTGTTTATGTGTGCTGTGTATTTGTATGTGTGTTTGTGTGTTGTGTGTTTGTGTGTGTTTGTGTGTGTTGTGTGTTGGTGTATTTGTGTGTTCTATGTGTTTTATGTGATGTGTGTGTGTTTGTGTATTTGTCTGTGTGTTTGTGTATATTATATGTTTGTGTGTTTCTGTTTGTGTGTATGTTTTATGTGTTTAGTGTTTGTGTTTGCTTGTGTGTGTTTGCCTGTGTGTTTGTGTGTGTGTGTTTGTATGTCTGTGTATTTATGCATGTCCGTTGATTTCCTATTTGGCACTTGTCTGAGATGCAGAGTCTTTTCTGTGCTATCCCTTGCTTCTACGGTGATGGTAGGGAGTTGAAGTCCTTAGAGAGAAGGACGATAGGATAGTCTTCTGGGAAGAACAATTTCAAAGCAGAAAATTGTTCCAGAAACACAATCTATTCTGCTAAGTGGGATCCTGCTGTAAGTGACATGCTGGAAGCCACATGCTGTGGTCACGTGAAGGTACACACTCATTCCTTGTACTTCCTGGTCATATGATCCAAATGTAAACAGGAAGGTTAGGTTGGTGGCGAGGATTACAGTTTATTTACACGTGAAGTGACAGAGGATGCTCTGAGAGAGTAGGGAGCTCCCTACTGAAGGACATTTCCATCATCAGTACCGACCATCTTCACATTTGTATGTGTTGAGGTCATAATAACATGTCTAATTTCATTCCTACATCTTAGCTTATACATAAAGAGTAAAAGAATAATTTGCTCTATGGCTGAAGACTTCAGAGTTTATGGTTTTTCGTTTTTGTTTTTAAATCAGAATTAACAAATATCTTCTGGTCATGATGGAAACTTGCACATTATTTTCTGGGATTTGAAAAGTAGATTTTTTTTTCCTTGCCATCATTTTGAGCTGTTGATGAAGTTATTTATAACGTAACTGTGTCCTCAGGATACAATTTAGAAAAATTACACACACACCCAATAGAGTACATGGACCCATGAGAATTTGAAAAATACAAAAATTTTCAGTCTAGCCCCACAACTGTATTATAGTCTGTGATCTTCCATAGCATTTCTTACGTGTTCCTGAGAAGAATCGCACTGGTTGTTATTACTAGAGACATGTAGTAATGATTCAAGTTCCTGGCTTTAGTATAGAATAAAAACGACATTTCACCAATTAATAGAGGTAACTCAGGGCATCTAAACATCTGTATACAAATACCAAATTGTTTAAAAAGTACCTCAATGACTTAAAATTTAGTTTTGACCCATAAAAGATTTATTATTATATTTTAAAGCTGTCTGTCTGTCTGTCTGTCTATCACAGTTGATGTTTAGATGTTTAAATGACTCTATCAATTATGCCTAAGAGGTGATTCAATGATTACTGATCATTATGGGCATATTTGCAACTTTCAAAGAAAATTACAGGATTTATACTTAAAGTTGAAATGGCAAAACCCTCAACATTGTTCTGTGTTTGAAGGTTAGAGATGTCACATACTCGACACTGTAAAAAAGAAAATGGAAAAGAAAGATTAAAAGCACACATCCGTCCCTCACTCCACACAAGCATTCATTCTCACCATTTTTTCAAAGGGAACTGGGGTTCTACTGGGGAACTACTCCATTATTCAAAGACATACTTTTGAATTCAAATTTTAAAAGTTGCCCAAAGTCAGACAGCTTATAGCTGGGATAAAGATTCAAATCTCCACAGCCACAGCTCTGGGTGAGGAGATAATAGCCCTTGAAGGAGTTGAAAATGTTATACAAGCGACTAGGATCTGCTCGATACTTAAGGGCTGGAGGGAGAGGCACACACATACAGACAAGCAAACGTAGGAACCTCCAGATGCCAGAAAGGCAGGAAATACTCAGCGCCCAGATTAGAACCAATTTTGTGTTAGTGTTTCCTTAAAATTCACCTCTTGTTGGAATTTGAAGGCGGAGAGGAGAGGTAGGTGAAGTCAGTATTTAATCCTAGACTTCTTAAATTTTCCATGGAGTCGGAGCTCCCCGCATGATTCTCAAGGTAAGGTAAAGCCTCAGCCTGGTCTGCAGGGTTAGAGCCCTGTAGTCCCACTACGCCAGCAAGGTGAGAGCAAACTTGCAGCTGCAGCCTCTGAAGTAAGCTTACTCTCCTTCAATTTGTTTCTGATGTTTAGAAAGGAAAAAAGTAGCGGTCTCCACAGAAGTACAATGACCATCAGAACTCTCATTTGCACGTGAGGAAGGATGCAAGCCTGGGTCGGGTCTACACTGTCTAAGTGTGCAGTTTAAATATCCACGGGAAGGTAGGAGCACACCCTCTCTTCTGAAGGGAAACCCGAGGGTGGGCGGTGCAGAGAGTGACAGTAGTCAATCACTTAAGCCAAGGGAACATCCGGGGAGCAAACAGCATGGGGGGTCGGGGGTCACAGGCTCAGCGTTCCTGTGGATGCCCTTGAAATTCGGGCAAGAGAGTTCATACTAAAACACGCAGGCACCGGAACAGGAGCAACCCATGTGAAGAGGAACTAGACCCAGGAGTGTCTGTTGTCAGAGGTCAGCAGGGTCAGGTCATTAGAAGCCAGGAGTGACCATTGTGATTGTCAGAATGTGACCCTGACACCACTAAGGAGAGAATTAACGAGAGGGAAAGAGTGTCACAGCCTCGTGGGCACAAAATGGAATTTATTCAAGTCTCCATTTAAAAAGTGTAATATGCAATTTTTATCATATATTTGCATATAATAATAAATCATTGTGAGACAGCCAAATGTATTACACTTTCTTTTTTTGGTGTGTGTGTGTGTGTGTGTGTGTGTGTGTGTGTGTGTGTGTCATGAATCAGACAGAAGGGCTATCTCATAATCCTGCACTGATGCAGACAAAACACTGACTAGTCCATCTCTCTGGGAACTTCCTAAAGGGTACACTCTCTCCTTCCCCTCCCCTTCATCTCTCTTTACCCCTCTCCTGTCCTCTCCCTCCTTTCCCGCCAACTCCTCCTTGTCTTTTTTCTTCCCTTCTCCCTCCCCTTTCTTCTCTTCCTAAGGTCCTAGTCACTGAACCTAGGGCTATATATGTCCTAGGCAGGCGCTCTACCACTGGGCTACATGTCCAGCCTCAGACACTTCTCAAAGTGTGGAGAGTGCAAGGCCTCTCACACAGCAGCATGGAGAGGGGAACCGCCTCCACCCAGTCAGTCAAATTCGGTTGCCATTTTGTCCTGCTTACTGGAGTGTGTATGTGGAAGCTGGGTGAGTATTCAGTTGACAGGTCACCTATAGGCATTGTATTTTCCTGCTGAGCTCTTGTGGTCCAGTACTAGATCAGAACTTGGTGAAGCTATGAAGACAGAGATTTTCACGTCTACTAAACCACCTTGATCTTTTGGGTAAAATGAGAGCTCAAACTTTTTGGACAATCTGTTCCCTCCTTTTTCATGGTTATATACGATACATATTTGCAATCTTTTAATGGGGATATTAACTTTATTTAGACATGTTACACAAATTTTTCAGTGCTCATCATAGAGTAACCTGATAAAGTAACAACCAATTTATACTCTAAGCTGGATTATCACATTCATTTGAGAGAAAGCAAGCCCTTGTCACTTCTCCCTAATAGTGTATTTTTCCCCAAATTGCTCACAACACAGCTTCTCCCATTGGCTACCAGCCTGGTGTCTAGTTGCCATCTGGAGTATCTGGATTTGAAACACTAGGCACTGGCAAAAATAACTATCAGGATTTGTTGTTCCAAACCTACTGAGCAACTAGTAAATGCCCTGCAGGCAGGGCCCACACCTCTGTCTCCATCTCCACCGCTACCTGAAAACATCAGATGTAAGCAGAGCTTCAGAAAATGATGCCATTGCCTTTCAATGGGCGTAGAGCTCTCGTGCATGCTTAGTCTCCCTGGTATGCATCTAGACAATCTGGATGGAGGTGAATGAGACAGAGGGAACCCTGAATTCAGTCATTTCCCAAGACCAAGTGTCATAAGATAATGGATGCTTTGAGGCAACTGTCTTCCTCCTTCATGCATTCACGAATCTGTGGGCTTCAGCATGGGTTGGGGGCAGAGAGGGTGGGGATGCAGAGAGCTAACAAAGGCAGAGCCACATCACCCCTGGGCAGCCACCCTTCCCATGTCTTTCCTTCATTTCCTTTACTCTCTATGTGGCTCCAAGTTGAATATCATACTGCAAAGGAAACATCTTTTTTTTTGTGAGTACAGGATTCCTTAAATGCCGTATGTAAAGTTCAAGTACGGTGGCTCTCAAAGGTCATTTGCGAACTGTTAAATGACCACGGCATGAATGATGAGCCCAAGATTGTGGTAAGCACCTGAGAGTTTTGTTAAGTGACTATTTAAGTACTGTTATGCATTTATTTTACTTTTAACTATGTGTGTATATGTGGGGGGAGGGGTAAGTGCATGTGAATGTAGGTTCCATAGAACCCAGAAGGGGACATCAGACGCCCCCAAGAAGGATGGAGTTACAGGTAGTGTGGGCTGCTCAACTCTGAAGCTGAGAGCACAACTCGAGTGCTCTGTACTGTGTAGCTGTCTCCCAAGCCTGCTTTCACAGATCCATCCTCTCCCCTGAGTGATGCTCATCCCCAAACACCAATATTTCAAAGAATAAAAGAAGTCTGCTAAAAGTGAGTATAAGTGAATTTTTCATATTTTCATATGTATTCTAATGGGAGCAGAGAGGTTGTCTGGATTCTCGCTAAGGGAGCAGGCAGGAGGGTAAAGTTGCCATTTTGTATGCTCCTTGGTGTTTAACAAAAAAATCATCACTCCAGATAAGTAATATTCATTTAAAATTGAATAAAAGCAAGTATGTATGCTCAAATTTTCAAAACTAACAAATAAAATATTTATGATACTGTTTTCCAGGCTTAATATGTCCACAAGAGTGGAAAATTTTGAGTTGTTAAACAAACATCAATGCACACATGCACACACAGACAGACAGACAGACAGACAGACAGACACAGAGAGACAGACACACATACACCTGCATGATCATGTGCATGCACATATATGCACATGCATAAACACACCTGTGCAATGCGCACCCATACACATATGTACTCACTCATACATATACACATAGCTTGTATATATTAATATTTTGTAGATTTGCTATATATTTAGAAGACTTTTAAATTATAATATTTTCACCTGTTATTGTTTGTGATGCATTGTTTATGAATAAATACATTCCTATCCAGTGCAAATTAAACCTGAAAAGATGCATCAAGTTAGAAGTGATGTGTAAGGAGAATATTTCACCGTTCTCTCCCTCCTTTCCTTAAGTGAAAGGACATGGAATGGCATTGCGAGCAGAAACAAAAACCAAAAGCAATTTCAAGCCTCCATAAGTGTTATCTTTATGGCTTAATTTCTGGTTCTTAATGTAACTTAAATGTGGAGTTTAAGGAGAAACTAATGTACTGGAGAAAATCTTTCAAAACATGCCAGCAGGTTTCAATGTGAATAAATGTGCTTTCTGCATTATTATTTGTCATGTTTCCTCAGAAAATTATCAGTGCAACTTCAATTTAAGCATGGACTTTCTCTGACACTGGCAACATTAACTTATTTATTAAGTACATTATCTGTAAAATGGCATTCAGCAAAAGTCCCAGTAGACAGTCATACTCTGAGTGGATAAACCCTTCTGATTTATGCATCACTATGGACTGGCTAAGAAACTGTGTTCTACTCTCCTATCCTGACAAACGTAAGAGCACAAGAGATCCCAAGTCCCCACACACTGTGGTTCCTCTCTCAAACCCCAGCAAATAGAGATGGAGAAATAGGTCAGATATTAAGAACACTCACTGCTCTTGTGAGTTTGGTTCCTAGCACCCCTGTGAGGAGGCTCACTATCATCTGTAACTCCAACTTCAGGGGGCTGGGGCTCTTCTGGTCTCTCAGGGCATCCCTCAAACATGACACCCCTACACACACACACACACACACACACACACACACACACACACACACACACACACGTAAGTAAAGAGAAGGTACATCTTGAGATGAACCGCAGGGGGCCCACGTTGTTGGTAATGGTGTTAGGAGCTTGCACTTTGGTGGTAAGAATGTTAGCCGCCCCTTCTTAGTGCAGCAACTGTACGAGCTCCCTGACAGATCAAGCAGCGTTTGCACATGACTCAGAAGTTCTACTTGTTTATGAAAGTTCCTGAAAATGGGATTTTTTAAAAAAATAAAACATACATTTAAAACCGTATTGTAAACAGAGTAAGTCTCAGTAGTCCAAGGTGGAAATGACCCCAGATTTTTTTCAAGAGTACGTGGACAAAAACCAAAAACACACACAAAACAAAACAAAAACCCAAAAAACAATGCAGAGATGTGGGAAACGGAATATTACTCAGCAAAGAACAACTTGTATGAACCTTGAGGAGCCCCAGCTTTGCTGAGCCAGTAAGACAGAGAAGACAGAAGAAAGGCGGTGTGATGTCACTCATATAAAGTGCTTAGCAAGGTCTAGGTTATTAACAGAGATGGGGTTTCCAGGGGGATGGGGAGGGCTGTGAGCATTCTCTTTAGAGGGTAGCTTCAATTTGGGGATTTGAACGCTCTCCTAGGGGGTCTGAGGTGGCAGTGATACACAGGGTCAGTGTGCATCATACGGACAAAACACAGCAAATGTATTTGTATGTATCTTGACACACACACAAAATCAGGAATGTGGATGTTCTTGTAGTGCCATGTAAGAATATCCTGTGCTAATGATCACGGCCATTATAGGACAGAGGTTCTGACAGAAGCAACTTAAGGGAGAATAATTTACAGTGACTTATAGTGTCAGTGTTTAGGGCAAGCCTGCTTCCTAACATGTGTGGACAGAGCAACAGAACAGGGGAGAAACTGAGGCAGAGAGGCTTCTACATACAACATGAACAGGAAGCAGGGGAGGAGGGAAGGTACTGGGAGAGGCCTGGGCAAGAGGCATCTCCCCACCCCCTGGAGGTGTGTCCACACACTGTGTGCCTCCCCCTGCCCTTCACCACTTCCCAGTAATGCTGTCATCTTTCCACCTGTCCAGGAGGTGGATTTATTAGTCCCCCAGCCAGTCAAGCCAAGGACCAAGATTTCGATCCCACGTACAGTTCCACATGGGTCCTTCCCCTCTTGTCCTCTGATTCCTTCTGTAGAGGACGGGAGGGTCAGGGCAGATGGCCTCACACCTTACTGACTGACTGGGACTGTCTTGAGAGGGCCTGGATCTGACAGTGCTGCAGCCTCATTAGCCCACTCCTCCCGGCAAGGACAGAGAAGTCCGAGTGTGGCCATCACACACAGAACTGCTGACAGTGTTTCACCTCAGGCCCCAGGGTGTGCTAATAAACACTGGACATTGTTCTATGCGCAGCAGAATACTGCTTGCTCTTCTTGCCGGCTGGGAGGTCAGTTCTGCAGTTGCCGCTTCTGGGACCAAGTTGGGAGGGATCAAAGACCGCGAGACTTGACACCTTCCACTTAGCACAATGCTTCTGGCGCCTCTGCGTGTTTGGTGAGCCTCGTTAGGGCTGAGTCATTGATTCCCTTCCTTGACAAATCACAATCTACCACATTTGTTTATCCATTTAGCTACTTGATGGACGCTTGGATTTTTATTTCCTATTTTTGGGCTGTTATGATTAATCCTGCCATGAACATTCCAGGACCAGTCTTTGTGTGTTTTTATTACTCTGGGCTACCCCCGTTTCTAAGATTGGATTTGCTTAGTCATATGGGCATGAGTCAAATAAGCTTAGGCTTACTTTAAAAGTGCCATTTCTTCACAGTGGCTGAATGCTTTGGCATTCCCAGGAGAGTGTCTGAGGACTGCAGTAATTCTGTATCTTCATCTGTACTTAGTATTCTTTAAAATTTTTAAGAATATTGTTGTATGTCTTTAAGAATACCTATTTCATGTATGTATGTGTGG
Source organism: Mus musculus (assembly GCF_000001635.26). Lineage (NCBI taxonomy): Eukaryota > Metazoa > Chordata > Mammalia > Rodentia > Muridae > Mus > Mus musculus. The sequence goes on from NT_166305.2 coordinate 379,995, forward strand.
TACATTTGTGCAGTACACTCAGGGCCAGAAGACAGTGTCTAATATGCCAGAACTGGAGTTACGAGTACTTGGGAGTTGCCATGTGGGTGCTAGGAGCTGACCAAGGGTCATCTGGAGGAACCGCAAGTGCTCTTAATAGCCATCTCTTCAGCTCCTTGGCTAGGATAATTATTCTAGTAAGGTAGACTGAGTGGGGTTGCTGCTTGGAAGTGTGTCCTTGATTTTCCTGTGTGTCTTTCTGGTCACTTAATGGTCACTTCCCTGTATTCTACAGAAAATTGTGCACTGAGATCTTTTCATTTTTAGGAAATGTGATTGTTACTTTGTTGAGTTAAAAGGGTGCTTTATACATTTGTTTTAACCAGTAAAATTTGTGAGGTAAATGGTATGAGTCTAGTTTCATGGGAAAGTGTAGCTATTATTGAAAAATCAGAGGGCCGGGCGTGGTGGTGCACGCCTTTAATCCCAGCACTCGGGAGGCAGAGGCAGGCCGATTTCTGAGTTCGAGGCCAGCCTGGTCTACAGAGTGAGTTCCAGGACAGCCAGGGCTATACAGAGAAACCCTGTCTCGAAAACAAAACAAAAAAAAAACCGATGGCCTAGTCGGCCATCACTGGAAAGAGAGGCCCATTGGACACGCAAACTTTATATGCCTCAGTACAGGGGAACGCCAGGGCCAAAAAGGGGGAGTGGGTGGGTAGGGGAGTGGGGGTGGGTGGGTATGGGGAACTTTTGGTATAGCATTGGAAATGTAAATGAGCTAAATACCTAATAAAAAATGGAAAAAAATCATAGTGTGATAATAAAAAAATAATCAGGCTTTCCTTTGAGTCCTTATCATATGATGTAATAGGCACAGGAGACACCAGAGCCTCTATGGGCACTGCTCTGAACAGTCCCTGATGGACCCCAGACCTTTCAAACTGTGGCACAATTCCTAAATTAAATGATGGACAGGGAAGAAATGCATTAACCTGAAATGGCAAATAAACTCAAGGCTTTTTAGGAGACGTTTCCACATGAAGGAGGGATGTAGTCATTGTGGGAATGGCGGTGTCAGCTGGGGATGTCAGGGCACAGATTTAACATCAAGCCATGCAAGGGGCTGATGAGGAGAGACGAGCAGACAGGAGCCGGGAGTGTGAGGAGGACAAGCCACAGGATGAAAGGGATGCTACAAGGTCCAGAGTCAGACCTTCCTTCCGGACAAAACAGGTGAGCCCCTCCCTGTGCAGCATGTCTGATGGGAGAAGCTGCCTCTCGTGATTCAGGAAAGAAAAGCGGTCATCATGATTCACCTCTTCTAAGGACTTTCACTCCTGGATGGTGTGTCTTGGAAAAGCTGAGATACAGGAGGGATGATATTTGGCTATAGAGCGGCTTTATATTGAGAAGCTCTTAGGAATCTGGATGTTGTGGCGCTGAAGAGACTGGCAAATAGATCGTATGGTGAAGCCATACCCCTAACAGAAGAAAACAATGACACTCTGCATTCGTGAGTATTATGTACACAAATTGGCCTCATAAAATGTTAGCAGTACACGTCCAACTGTTATTATTCTATTCAGTTTTATGGGCTGACAGAGTTGGACGGCGTATGGGGTCACCCACGGAGGGTGGACCGGTGTGTGGGTGTTGCAAATGGCATCGTGCGCGGACTTCAAGATGCCTCTGAACTCCTCGAGCCATCGGACGGACCTGTCCTGAGAAAGGCTGCCTCTCTGCTTCTGTCCCACTGCAGGCAAGGGAGCTTCCTCACAAGCTCACTTCAGGCGCACTGCCCCTTTAAAGGCTGCTCGCCCCGTTTTATTACACACCAATAAATCTCAAAACAGCTAGGAGAAAACTCGTTTTGACTTTTATAATTGAAGCAGTTCCTTAAGGAACTAGATAAACTTTTCTAAGAGTCACACTAGGAAATGCCACCTGATCTGCTCCCTGCCCCTCCCTCCCCGCTGATGCTCTGGCTCCACGAGCCACCTTCACGTTCTGCACATAAGCCATTACAATATGTTCCAACATCTGCCTCCCCGTATGATGCATGACCTCTCCAGCTGACCCTTTTTATGCCGCTCCAGAATTTCTGTTCATTACTGATTGAGGACAAGAGCCCCTCTTCCACCCCTCAGGTCACAGACCAGTAAATACATCTCCATTTGGCAAGAGAGTAACGCTGCTGGCCAGGGGCTCTTCAGATCTCTATACATCATGGGCACCGTACTTCATCTTTAATTAGTTTAATTTTGTGGGTGATGCCGCTGAATTCCTCTCAAAGTAACAGAAAAAAAAAAGGAATGAAGGCAGGCAGGCAGGCAGGAAGGAAGGAAAAGAGGAAAAAAGAAGGGAAGGAGGGAGGGAAGGAGGGAGGGAAGGAGGGAGGGAAGGAGGGAGGGAGGGAGGGAAGGAGGGAGGGAAGGAGGGAAGGAAGGAGGGAGAGGAGGAGAGAGGCAGGCAGGCAGGCAGGCTTACTCCCTGAGAAAAAACAATCTTTGGTTCTCCAATACTCGTGATTTGCTATGGGAAAGGTGAGGGTCACCAGACAGACTTGCAGAAGCAAATGCTTCCACTTGGCCATGGTCATGGCAATCGCCCATTTTATGCCAGCAGACAGTGGGGGGCTGGGGGGGCAGCAGACAGCAAATGATCAAACATCACATTCCAAGTGAGTGAAAGGAAAATATCAGGGCCTCTTTATAGCAAACCAAACTATATGCTATTTATATTACTTTATATTACTTATATTACCCCATCTAATATAAGAATATTCTCTTCTGGAGTGGGGTCTGGCTGCATGCTGGAGCACACATGCGGGATGGGAAGTCTGAGAACAATGGCTCAGACTTCTAAGAACTGTTGCTACTTCTGGAATCTCTGTAAGGATGCCATAGGTCTGCTATGAGGGATGAAGGCTCCCAGCACTTCAACACCTCCACAAATGTTAGACGACATGACATGCCAGAATTCAAGTTATCCTGACATTTGATTTCCATTTCGTGACATAATGAACTCATCCAATTGGGAGCAAAGCTCCTCTGAGAAAACTCTAATATGGTACATATTGTTGTCTGTTTCCTTAATTTTAAGCTGTAATTATGAGTATATACGTGTTCCTCTGTGTGAAAATGTGCCAGTGGATTCATGGATTAATTAATTCATGGATTTCGGTGCCCATGGAGACCAGAAGATTTCGATTCCCTGGAGCGGGAGTTACACATGACTGTGAGCTGCTCACATGGGCAATGGAAACCAAAGCTGGGACTTCTGCAAGAGCAGTGGGTACTCTTAACGTCTAAGTTCTCTTTCTCTAGCCCTGTTTCCTTGTCTTTATCTTTCATGTTTTTACTCATTTAAATGACTCCCAATAACACCCCCAACCCCAGGTCCTTATCTCCACAAATCTGACAAGGAACAAAATGTCTTCAGTGGTGTGACCACAGACACGAAGAGTGACGTTGCCAATGTGAGGAGAAGTGTATGGCCTAACAGCATTTGAGGGTGTGTACCTGCACATGATGGGCATGTTGTTGGGGACCAAGGTGGGATCCCCTACCTGAGGACCAATGGGACATGGTCAGGGAGACCATCACACACACAAATTGTCAAGTTGCACATGGAGTCAATACCACCCCATTATCAAAAGACTCTCCCAGGAGCCACGGGACTCTCCCATAAACTATGGATGATAAAGAATGGCTTAGGAGATTCAGAAGATGCTTCAGGGCGGGACAACTCTTCTGTCCCTGGAAAAGATAGACCTTCAGTTTATGCTTTCTTCCACTTCTGGCATGAACAGACACACACACACACCATGTTTAAATTTAATATAACTTTCCTCCTAGGGATTGTCTTCTACTTCTTCTTTCCCTTCCGCCTTCCTATAAACTTTTAAGTAAGACAATTATTATTAATTATGATTAATTAATTAAGACAATTATTAATATTAGTGCTGGCTCTTTGCATGTGCACTCCGAGCCACTCTACACTTCACGCTAAACGTGGACAGAGAAAGATGAACTGGGTGGAAGCTATCCAAACAGCTCGAGTTCACCCTGCAGAGTGGCTAAGCAGCATCCTTTGAAACTTCTCAACAGATTTAGAAAGTAGGTGTTATTCTTGTCTCTCTGAGGAAGACAGCGAGGCCTGACATGAAAGAGTGCTGCCCAGGGCCTGGTAAGTGGGAGACAATGTGGAGGTTAAATCCGTTTTATTTGTTACCAGTTTCTGACTTGTTCACTGTGCCTTTGGAGCCGCAGCCGCAGTCACCCAGATACTGTGGCGGGCTCTATGTGCTTTGAGACAAGATGTTAGAGCAGGAAAGGCCAACTAAGATGGGTTCAGAAGAGGCGAGGCTATTCTCATGACACCCTCAGTATTGAGGACATGGGACGGGACAGACGGGAAACTTTCGTGCCCGAAAGCAGCTTTCCCAGAATCCTTCAGCTGCCATTTTCCTCCCGGCTTCTGCCAGGAAAAATGCCTCAGTTTGTTTTTCTTCTTCACTTTTTAATTTAAAAATGAATGTTTCAAATATTCTCTAATGGAATGTAATAGATGTAAGGGAAACTATAAAAGTATATTACCGTCTTTTCTTCATCGCTGACATGATTTAGAAAGTGACAATCTCTCCGATTCTTTAGTTCCCAGACTTCTTAAGTGCAACAAGATAATCATTAATAAGAGGATCAGGAGAAATATGTGATGCTGGAAATGTGTAAATACCTCACGGTAGAAGAGCATCGGAGGATATACAAAAGGGAGTGATGTTGTGGGTCAGTAGACTGGGGATGTCCCCGAGGCTCTGCTGTGGATAGAGAGCAGCAGAATGAGGGGATAGAATTGTAAGCATCGGAGGGACACACTGTAGTAGCAAAGGCATGTCCAGCTCACAGTGTGTGTGGGAGCCTGGGCTGGGGGGTGGGGGCGCATGCGCAGGAGAGTCTACAGCTACAGTAGGTTGAGGAAGGGGAAGGTGTGATTATGCTCTGGTTCTACAAGACCAGCTTGGAGGAGAATTGATAGGCAGGTTTTGCCTCACCTCCAACCCACTCCTAACTGGTCTGACATGTAACCGGTCCCTATTACATACGGTTTAAAATTGACCCCATACCAGTTGTTTGATAAATCTGTGAGTTATTATTTTCAGTGCCGTCTTACCTTTAGTTAAAGACCCGGTCTCCATGTCTAACTCAATAATAATTTAATCATATGGATCAAGGGTCCTTGTTTCCACCCATGCTCGCAAACGCTAAGTTTCCTATAACTTTTTGGAAAATGTTGTAGCAAAAAATGAGCCATCTGCACAATCCAGAACTCGAGTAACTTAAGCTAATTAGGACAAACGTGATTACAACAGAAGCCTGTGTCCTTTGTATTCTGATTTTCATTATCTTTTCAGATCCTGACACTTTGTCTTTCAACAGCACATGGCACGGTTCTCATCACAGCACACTTAACCTGAGAGATAATCAACTAGTGCAATCTCTACCCTCCTGCTTACGATGGCTGCCTTCTAGCAGACAGGTATTGGGTGCCCACTCTGTGTCAAGCACCGTCCTTGACACTTGGAACACATCAGAGAGCAGCAGCCTGTGCCATCATCAGATGTTTAATTTTAATCTTCAGGAAGACTTGCCAGAGTTTAACCTGACATTATTTGTATTGAGTACTATCTAACATTTCTCTATCTGAAAACTTTTATTACTGAAGACCACAGTGATTACAATTCATATGTACCTGTAAGTCGTTGCATTTGTCAATAATGCATGCTGCTTTTGAAACCACAACTTGTTTTTAAGACTATAAAATTGAGGGACTGTGGCTGCAGCTCAGGGGGTAGAGCATGCCACACACACATGCACAAAAGTGTATAACTGGGAGATGCAGGTGGCAACACAGAACATGAAACTTGAAAACACCATGTGCTAAGTGATGTAAGAAGGCACAAAAGAACAAAATGATGGTCTGATTCACTTACAGAGAGAACTTAGAGGGCAGTGGAAAAGAGGCTGCAGGATGGGCATATCTGCCTGTCTGTTTCTCTGTGTCCATCTGTCTGTCCATCCATCCACTCATATGTTATCTATCTGTCTGTCTATCTATCTATCTATCTATCTATCTATCTATCTATCTATCTATCTATTATCTAGATATACTGATCTACTCTACTGAAAAAAAAAAATTAAATCAAGACGAGAGGAAGGTACCTGGTTCTAAATCAGCTAAGTCTCAAATGCCTTTTCCAGCCATGGACTTGCTCTGAAATATGGGCGTGGAAGTCCATCCACTATGTGAACTCTTCCCTGGATTTTCAAGAAGCAAGGCAGTTGCCAGTTTGCAGAGGGGAGCTCTGTCCTCATGTTCCCCTCCCAGTCCGAAGCTGGCTTCATGTTCATATTCTGATGACTGTTTATGAGCTCCGTCTTGCTACGACTGTCACTCCTTGCATTAAGGAAAGATAGATGAGACACACCAACCCCAACCTAAATGACCTTTGGATGTGACAAGAGTTTTAGGTCAGCCTTGCTAAATGGAGGCCTTGGTGTATGCAGACATGCCTTGGGGTGGAATTTACAGTGAATTTATTATCTCCCAATGCCCTTTGGACTGCTTCCCACCATCAAACACCATGGCAGCACTCGGAACAGGAAGAAATACATTAACTGGAATCCGATCGTTTTAAAAGGTTACAGCTGCCTAAATATAATTTAATTTCATACTTACCCTTTGAGGGTTTGGTGTATATTTTCATTTTATGACTGCAAATGATAAAGCTTTTAAGATTCCAGGCAATAAAAAGAGGGGAAAAGAGGATTTTAAGGGTTAGAAGTCTATTCAGTTCATATTCAATGAGTGAAGTGACAAATTAGCTTTTTTTTTTAATCCAATATTTCTCATTTTGATTGGAAGCCTCTCCTCTGACCCTATTCATGGACCCTTGGCTGCCACCAGCCCCACGCGCCAGCCCCAGATCTCAGCCAATGTGGAAGTTAAAAGAGACCAAGCATGATGGCAACAGACGCAACCAGATTTGCAAATGTGTTTCTCTAGTAGCATTTTCTCTGGAATAAATGAGCACATTTTCCCACACAGGTGTCCTTGTCTCTCAGCCTTCCATAAGCCCTGTACTTTCTGGCCAGCAGGTAACATTTTTACAAACATTAGTAAAGACTCACAAAGGCTGCCTGAATACATACAAGGGTTCCATCACTAGTTAGTCAGTAAGACCACTGCTAGGATTTTATCCACAGACAATAGGAAATACAATGTTGCTGATGTCGTAGAAGGAAAGTCAGAAACAATTTAGACATGGCCACTATGTAGATTGTCTAGCCATCAATAGAAGACATGGCTCTAACCTTCACTGCTCCATCCCCTCAATACTTTGCTGGGGAATGGATCGCCCTTTAAATACCGGCCTAAGAGAGTAGGGGGCAACAATTTTTGATTGACTCATAGTCATGAGAAAGGCCACAGAATGAAACTTTTAACACGCAGAGGTCATTAAATGTAGCAAAGCTGAATGTGTGTGCAAGCGTGAGAACACAGAAGCCATCTTCCCTGCCTGTCACTGAGCCATTGACAAACAGGCCTGCAGAGCTCCAGGACCACTTCCTGTGATGTCCCAAACCTACAATAGCAGAGTTAGGAACACACGCTCAAGGCATGGAAGCGTTATCATCATAATTAAATATATTGGATTATTGCAAACAGTGACACTAATATACTTTCAATAGTGACATTTAATAAAACAATTGACATTTACTGCATTGACTATTTTGGTAATTTCAAAGCTGTATCATAATCTTGTCAGTGAATAGTCTCAGTATATCCTAGTCTCATAAGAAATTCAGAAAAGTGACCCAACCTACCAGTCTAGTAGCCACTACCACTCAAGTGTCCTGGAAAAATTAGAATCAGAAGTTATCCATTTTTGAGAACCAATGATTTGCCTATATAGAGAAAAAAATGACTATAAAAACTATTTGGTGATTTCTAAACATTTCAATTAAACACAGCTTCAAAGAAGATACACCAGTAGCCACCCAGTCAGGGAAACACTGAGTAAAACCAGAGTATGGGTCTGCTTCCCACTCAGGATGCACACTTACCCAAAAACGAATACATAGAAGTAATGACAAGGTCAAACAAACAAACCACAACAACCAATAATACTGTCCCTAGAGTGTAAAAATTTTTTTCCGAGTACATTGCTAACAGAAATAAATATTTCAAAGAAACACACCGAATTATGAAACCAAAAGGCCTGGGAACCCACAAAATCTACCAGGGAATGACCAGACTAGCCAACAGAAGTATTATGTGGAATGAAATACTATGCAGCCTTTAAAAGTATAAAAATGTTAATCCATGGCACAGTGTGAGTGAATGCAGGCGACATCGGACATAATGATAGGTAGGACAAGAAAAGCTAATTATTCCATGATTTTGCCAACACAAGGTACCTAAAATAGCTTAATTTGTGGAGATAAAACTCGTGAAATAGTCATACAGGCCAGTCAAGTCACACTCAAAAACTTTAAGACAAAAAATTTGAAAGCAGAAATTGAAGGGGTCGCAGGAGCAAGGCAGCAAGGCTGTCTTACGCTGCTTTAACCCGCCCTCCCTCCACCATCACCAAGTGGGACGACATTTCAATCACGCAGAGGCTTTCTCTTCTACAGGGGAAGCCAGCTTGTCCAGACAGCTCAGTACTGGGAAAGCAGAGCACTCACAGAGGGAAACAGAAATGGACGGCCTCTCTTTCTAATAGGAATGAAGATGCAGGCTCTCATCACAGGCAATGAAGGTAAACATTTTATACGAAGAAAAATTTGCCTTCAAAACTGACTTATAAGACCAGACTCTCCGTTGAGAGATAGAAGCAGCCAGGACAAGAGTTCAAAGCCACCCTTTATTATTGTTATTATTATTAATTATTATTAATTATTAATTATTATTAATTATTATTAATTTTGAGAGCTTCCAGTGAAGCTGTCAGTTATGAACCTGAATAAGCATACTGTGTCTCTCAGGAGCTCATTTAACTTCCTCCTACAGGACAGAAATTCTGTGATCCAAGAAAATGGCTTGCTAGCCCAAAGAAGCTGCCAGGCCCATTTTAGATCATTTGAAAGTATAAGACCCGGGGATCGTGACTCTATGGGTCACTAGTAGGGCTGAAGTTCAGACAGCGAAGGACATTAAAGTACATCTCAGTTTACCCTCACAACACCCTAACCACATGGGACCATGACTACCCCACATCATGGGTAAGGAAGCTGAGATGAGGAAACCCTTCAATCTCCACCAGGGGCAGGATCCAGGGCTCGGGGATGAGAGCATTTACTTTTCTGGCAGAAGACCTGAGTTAGGTTCCTGTCACCCACACGGGGAGATTTGTAACTGTCTGTATGGGCTACAGCGGTCTGTATCTGTACAGTTCCAGGCTGTACAGGGCATCTCCAGGGGATCTGATGCTCTTTCTGTCCCTGTAGGAACCTGGACTCATGTGCACAAACCAATACACAGACATGGAAAAAAACCAACCAGCCAACCAACCAACCAACCAACCAACCAACCAACCAGCCAGCCAGCCAACCAACCAACCAACCAGCCAGCCAACCAACCAACCAACCAACCAACCAACCAACCAACCAACCAACCAGCCAGCCAGCCAGCCAGCCAGCCAGCCAGCCAACCAACCAACCAACCAACCAACCAACCAAACACACATCTTTCTGAAGTCTGCAGGTACACACAAATGTGGTTGTTTTTTACTCCGGAGCTTAGTTTCTCTTCCTTACACCACAGATTATCCTAGAACGGTGCCTACTATGACTGTACGCTTTGTCTTAGTATTTGTTAATGGCTGAATGGATTTGGAGAAACATGTTCCTATTCTAAAGGAGAAAAGAAAACAACCCAAGTGCAGTGCGACCATGGGACTCTCTTGTTCACCATAGTTGATGACAGTGCAAAAACCAAGTCTGTGGAAAGCAGGCAGTAGACAGGTTCACACTGTACCAAAGGCCACCTGCTGTCTACAGTAACGTCAGATCATAGAAACTGAACACTGCTCCTGAAGAGCAGTAGACATATGAGCAATGAAATGAAAATGTTGATAAAAGTAAAGACGAAGGAGCTAGTGGTTCGACTGAGAATGGCCCCCAGAGACTCCCATATTTAGGTGCTTATTCTCCAGTGGATGGAACTATTTGGGGGAGGATTAGGAGGTGTGGCCTTGCTGAAAGAGGTGTGTTGGTGGGAGTGGTCTATTTGTTGATCAAGATGTGAGTTCTCACTATGCGCTTCCTCCACCATCATGGACTCTCTCAGAAACTATAAACCCAAATTAAATACTTTCTAAGTTGCCTTGGTCATGGTGACCTATCACAGCCACAGAAAAGTGACTAAGACAGGGGTTCTTTGATTTCTGTAGTTTATCTTTTATATGTTATTCAAACGTTTTCAATTCAGTATTTTTCCCTCCACTCCTGCGTACACGTGTTTGTGTACATGCATGTTCGTGTGTGTGTGTGTGTGTGTGTGTGTGTGTGTGTGTGTGTGTGTACACCTGCAGAGGACATAGATGGAACAGAGTATCCTCCTCTAGTACTCTCTACATGATGCTCATGAGACATGGTTTCTCAGTAATCCTAGAGCTTGGATGGCAGCTTGAAAGTTCCCACAGCCCCTGAGCCCCTGCTCAGCCACTGCCCGGCACTGCGTTTACAAGTATGTGCTTGGACACACCTGAAGTGGGAAGGAAACATCTGTGAGCTTCAAATGAGGTTTTAGGTCCTGTCCCCGAACAGCTCATTACCAATAGCCAATGTTCCTCTAACACAGTGAAAAGTCAAAATCCTTCTGGTTCCTGGTATTCAAATACAAGACATCGAAATTTTCCATTCTTAAGTCATGAGGAAATTGTTCTAATGGAAGAAACAGAAGGTAAGGAATGGAGATGTCACCCTGTCTTGCAGGGATGCCTCCTGTCTAACTAGTGTAGACTTGGGGTGGAAAGTTGTTTGTAACTTTGTCTCAAAAGCAAGCGATTGTAACATCCCAGGCTCTATTCATTTGCTAAATTCTGATAAAGGAGAAACCTAGAGGGATTGCTGCTCACATGTTCATTCTGAGGTCTTCTCCATGCTCACTGCCACAGCCAGTGCCAGCACACTTGGTATTTCTCCTGCTTCTTCCTGCCTCCTGTCTTTATCCAGGATGCAGTTTGAGTAAGTGTGAGAGAAAGGTTAAGGGTATGAAAAATGAAGCTCTAGGATTTGTCTGCACCCCACCCACTTCTGGATACACCATTGCTTTGTCTGACGTTATTAAGAAACTTTCCCCCAGAAACAGCCACGAATGTTCTGGGCTTAATCCCACCCCCTGAAGAATCCAAGGAAGTTCTATTTTCTAGTCTTGTCAAGACACTTGCCAAACAGATACACTTCCACGCTGTGATGTAGTTTTCCATGGTCTTTCTGTCCGAGTGGCTCACCCACAACTGCAAACCCAGATCTGCATGATTACCTAATTTTTTTTTTTTGAGTAACCCCCTTCTGGAAGCAAAAGAATATCAACAAGACACAGGATGTAAACAAACCCACTTTGAACCCTCTATGTGCAAACAGATAGGAGACAGCAAGTTTCTTTGCTGTTTTGTTTTCTAAACCCCTTGATCTTCCTGGAGTTTCTCACACAAGAATTAACTCTTGGAGCTTGGGAAGAGGGAAGCTATTCAAGAAAGTCACCATTGTAACTGGCATGCAAATGCTAGTCCCTATTCTACTCATCCTTTCTTAATTGAATGGTTCAAGTGCTAATTCAGTGATTTCTCTCTCCCTACTTTAGCCAGAACAATTAAATGAAACACACACACACACACACACACACACACACACACACACACACACACACGCACACGCACACATTCACATACATGTTTACTTTTAAGGATATCATAACAAAATTAAAAGGTACCGGACTTAAATTTCAATTTGAAGAATGCCAGTGTCACTGGTTTAGCCTAGCCCCTACTTCATCTCAGTTGCCCTCCTCTATAAAGCTGGAGACTTGAGACAGAGGGAGCATTAGGTCTGCTAAGCGGTAGGATCTTTGATTCAGGCTGTATTAACCTACAGGCACTGACACACAGGATGAAGAAAGTAAATGATTCTGTGAGTGTCCTGGTGCTGCGTTATAGTGAGCAGTGGGAAACAACTGATCCCCTCCAAGGATGAACTTCTGCTCATCCACCCATGTGCATCCATCTCTTATCTCACCTCCATCTCAGCATCTATTTATACTCTGAGTGTGTGTGTATGATTTATCTACTTATCGTCTATATCTATCCATCCAATCATCTATCCATTCATTCATCCACCTATATATCTAATAATATATTTAACCCTCTCTCCATCCACCCATCCATCCATCCACCTACCCATTCATCCATCCAACCATCCATCCACCCACCCACACATCCATCTATCCACCCACCCACATACACATGCATCCATCATCCATCAATCCAGCCACCATCCATCTATCCATCCATCCATCCATCCATCCATCCATCCATCCATCCATCCATCCATCCAATGACATACCCATTCATTTACCTATTAGTCTAATCATCTATCTATTCACCCAGCCATCCAGCCAATCTATCTATCTACACATTGATCATCTACCTAATAATCTATCCACTATCCATCTATCTAATAATCTACCTACTATCTAATCATCTATCAGTATATATAATCATCTATTTAGCTTCAATCTATCAATCCATCATAGATCTAGCAAGTCACGTCTGTCTACCATCTGCCTATTATCCACATGTCAGAAGGGGAGGCCCTGTCTTTCTTCAAACTCTGTTCTCCACTTACACTTCTATTTTTCTTCCTATTGAGCTTCCTGAGGTCCTCGTGGATCTATGCTATATTCCTCATAATTTGTAATCCCTCAAGTTAAAAAACAACCCATAGCTCTGAAAAGCCAATATTTGTAGGATGTATAGTTCTATAAACATAATTCACTTTTGCATTAAAGTGTGAAATAAAACTTTTCCCTCAAAGAAACTAATAGAAAATAAAGTTTATAAAAGTTAAGAAACAATTTTGGCTGCAGACAACATAGGAAGAGGATACCAGATAGAATATGTGATAAAGAACATAATTCTACTAACATGCACAGCATATGAGTATGTATCAAATACTAATACCAGAAAACATTTTTATGTTATTTAACATTTAAAAATATTAAAAGGCCATATGTAACAATGATTTATTTTAGATTTTATAAGATATTTATTTAAAACAGTTGGGGCAATACACAGAGCAATTCATTTTCATTACACCCATGGAAATGTAGGACATGGCCAGAGGCTCCCATTTCATAGACATGAATAATGGAAAAAAGTGCACAATAACAAAACATGGAAACCTGTACTCCAAGTGGCCACCCCAATGTTTCTATTTTAGATACGTAAATGCGTTGCCTCTTGTGGGCTTTTTTTATTCTTCTGTGTGTATGCGCGTGTATCTGTGTTTGGGTATGTGCACATGAGTGTAGTACCCACGAAAGCCAGAAAAGGGCATTGGACCCCTGAAGGTAGAAACACACACATTTGTAAGCCATCAAATGTGGGTGCTGGAAAATAAACTTCAGCTTTCTGCCAGAGCAGCACGTACTCATTCTCTGAGGGTCTCTCTAACCCTCTTATAGACTTTCAATGTTATAGAGCATAGGGGAAATATAGTATTCTTTTGTATAGAAGGTATTTTGCCTCAGTTTTATTGATATATATTTATATAAAAAATCTCTTATGCCCTAATTTTCAATTTATAATTTCAATAACACTGTTTTAATAGCAGCTAAGAAAGCTCTATTAATCAGCTAAAAATACCTACCATTGGATCTTGCCCATACCATAGTACATGGTGGGTGATAAAGGTCACCTTTATTGCTTTGAGCATTCGCTATGCCTTAGCTACTTTCACCCTCACAAGAAGCTATCATTTCTACCCTCATCTTACAGACAAGGAAAATGAAGGACAGAGAGGCTTGATGGGCTGCCTGAAGCTGGGCTTTCGCCATGTGCAACGTTGACATAAGGCAAACGTGTGCAGGTGCACACTCAGAGTCTCTGTGCTGCAGTAAGGAACATGAATCTCAAGATGGCCCCTCATGTGACAAGGCAGTCATTCTAGCCTTCATGTTTCTTTCCCTCAGATTATCTTTTGGGGCCACATGTCTCTGCCTTAATTCTTCATAATTGAGGGGGCATCATGCTAGACTTCTGAGGTTCTGCAATGCAGTCTGCACAGCCCACACGTGTGCTTGTATGTAGCCACACTAACAATTCATCACATTCAACAGTTTTGTGATACCAGCCGAAAGCACCAAGCAGCTGCTGATCTTAGCAGTATCCATCCTCATTCGGACTGAGCTTCCCATTTATAGTGATAATTGTGTTCCCTATAAACCTTTACATCCAGGGTGGCACTTGAATTCATAAATATCCTTTAGATAACTTTAAACCAGGCTGGTGATCACAAATTAAAACCAGTTACATCGAATAACACATTCTTAAGATAAACGTATTAGCTGCTTTCTCTCCTTACCTATAGTCAAAATTTGAAAATTAAATAGTTCTGCTTTTCTTGATTAAAGTTAAAAAGATGTTCAAGCTTTTAACATTACAGAAAACTGGTCTGGTTCCTAGAATTATCTAACATTGGCTTTGAGCCTAGAAATCTTTGCAGGTCTATTTACTAACCCAGGAACACTGGAGAGTCACCTAACATGTATTGATTACCACCAAGACACCAGCATGAAGTTGTTACCAGGACCCTGGCCCTGAGTAGCAGCCCTGTCATCATATAATCAGCCATGGTAGAGATTCAACTCTGGTTTTGAAATTTGCCACCTGTTTGTTTGGTCCTAATAAAAACGTGTGCTGGCAAAGCGCTTGGACTGATGTTTTTGTTAGTGTCTCGTGCACTTCGAAAGAGATATTCTCGTTGTCCAAATGTCAAGCATCCCCCGGGAACCCTGAGGGTGGTAATAACTCCAGAAGCACAACCTAACAGGATCTTCCTTGAAGGATGCTTGAAAACTGCTGGGCTCTCACTGGATCCCATATGGGCTTACAAAAGTCAGAGTGAATGTTGGCTGTACTTTTCCTGGCCCATTTGCATATGTTCTTTAGTATGCAGGATGTCTCCGTATATTATTTAATTGTTGTATCCCCCCATTAATACATATGCAAATGCTTTCTCTGCAGCTGTGGTGTTTAGTCCTAAATGTGTTTCTGTCTGTCTGCCCTGCAGGCTCAGGGTCAAAGGGAGAAGAAGCAAGAGAACTATGCCTTCTAACCTGTGAGAAAATTCACTCAAGTAGACAGAAGACTGAAGCAAACAGCCTGCCCAAGCTACAGCTGAGAAGCGAGGCCGCCCTTGATCATTTCCCTGGTGAGGGGATGGCTATGGTCTCAATAATACTCCTCGGAGTAGTTAGGGACTCCATTGGGAAAGCTTCGCATGAACATCCCAGCTTGGAAACACACCCATTCTCTATAATGAGATCTCACAGGATCTATCTCCATTGCACCAAAGCTTTCCATTTGATTATATTTTTTTCTAGATCGTTCTGAGTTACTCTTTCTTGGCTGAACACCACAGGTGATGCTCAGCCCCTCTCAGCCCTGGGGACTGAGGAACACTGACCACTGTCTTACCATCATGGACGTCTGGACTCCTGTCAAAGGTCGGCAGGGTTTTGATAAAAAGACAAGCTTCAGGGTGTTGGTTTATTGTAGCTCATCTCTACCTTGGTGAAGCCCTGTCAGCCAGAAGCTGCTGCTGCCTCACCCTTGACAACTACAGAGATTTTAGCTCCTTCACACGGGGCTCTCCAGCTAGCGGACTTTGTGCAGGCTCAGGCTTTGTGGTTAGGGCCTGCCCCTGATACTGCAGGAGCTCCTTATTTAGCCTCAGAATTTTAAGCCTTCATATTCAAAAAAATATTCTTTTGAATTTTTGAAATAGTTGTAGTAGAAATTTTAAAGTTTAATTAATTCAACAGGAATTCTTGATTGAGGACGACTTGCTTATTTTGAGCAAAATATGACTGTCCCAAAATTCCAATCTTTGTTTCCTTCTGCTTATCACTATTAATCACTGGTTGGAGTCGGTACTTTTGGCTTCCTATAGGTAGAACAGGTGGTAACCATCTTTTGGCCAAGACAGACACAGTATTTATAAAGTGAGAAGAAACCAGATAAATATTTCCTTCTAATTTCAAATATTAGAAGCCTAGCTTAAAAAAAATAGAAATAGGACCGTACAGTATAACTACTATTAAAAGATCCATGATGCTCATTAACTAAAATGCAAATTAATCAGAATGAATGGGAAAGAGAAATGTTAGCTGGAAGTCTGCTGCACTCGTTGGATTTTATTAATTAGGAACAGACAATTCATAGCTGATTTCATCTAGACACAAACGTCCAAAAATTCTGTTAGCTTTATTTTGTGTAAATACTTAGACTTCATTTTAAATATAGAAATAAAGCTAGGTTCGTTTTGTATAAAAATAAAACCCACCTTCTTTAAAAAGAACTGACATCAGGAAGAAAAATGTCCAAATCACACAATCGCCCGTGGTGGGGGGAAATTTAGAAAAGAGGAATTTAAAAAAGAAATCAAAGGAGACAAAGAGAAAACGGGTCAAGTCAGTATATGGGAGTGCTAATTGGCTAGTTACTGTTTTGATAGATACATCCTATTATGGAGACATAGTTTACGTCAATGTTGCCTTGGCAAGATGAAGCATACTGTGTCACATAAAAGCACCTCCAGCATGCATGTTCTAATGTGTCTCTGTGCACGTTAGCATACAATATAGGAATGATGAGAAATGGCAGTGTTTTGTCTCTCATTGGTGGATTATAATGACTTCAGAAGAATTAGACAATTGCCCCAAGTGCAAGCACACAGAGCTTATGCAGCGGCCCACGGTTATGCCAAGGCAAGGGGAGGAACAGTCAGGCAAGGCAGAGCTGACTAGAGCTTTCTTAACACGCTAAGCGTCTTCAAATAGTGATGAAAATAACCACAAAGTTCCCTAGTGCTTAAATACAATTTGCTTCAGAAATTAATCATAAGGTGCCTTATTTTATTGGAAACTGTTGTTACCCTCCACACGTGATAGATTCAGAGCACTTGAGATTTGCTAAGTGTTTTTGAGGGGCAATACTGCAAAGAGGAGTTCCTGTCCTGCTGGGGTGCACCATTCCCAGGAGACAGACAAGGGATTTCATAGAGAACATCTTTGATGGTGACTACAGAAGATGAGTGGAAAGGGGAGTTTCAAGTGGGGGTGTCTGCAGGAATATTGGGTTATGACTTAAACCGTGTGACTATATAGGTCCCAGAAAGGGGACACTACACCATATATTAACAGAAGGTGAGAATGAGCCTTCCAGGCAACCGGAGAGCCATGTAGAAGGAAGAGCTACTTTGAAACTCAAAGGTTAGGACTCTGCTTTAGCAAGTCAGGGAACGGGGGGAGGGGGGGAGCCTGCCATCAATGGAACAGACCAAGGCTGTTTAAAGAAAGGTTACAAATTAATTTTCGCAAATACTGTAGTGCCAACCATGATGCCAGCCACTTACAGGGTTTCTTAGACACTTTACTAAGAATAGTTTCTTTTTTAATTTTATTTCTTTATAAAATGTTAGCGTGATATTCTGGAATTAAATTAAGACTGATTTTCTATTCCTACATAAGCCAAAATTGTTCATTTTATTTTTCTACATTTCTTATCATTGATAATTTTTAAAATATTGAGATTTATAAACTATTTATTAACATTAAAGCTTAATATTTTTGTAACAGGACAGTAATATAAGGAAATCAGAAATTTATTGAAATTGTAATGCTAACTTTCTCTCTCACCCCATTTAACACGTGTTTACTGAGTTCATTAATACATAAAAATCACTCGGTCAAGCTCACGTAATGGCAGGTTACTAACATTTAGAATTTGATTGGTTGAAATCAGTGTGCTGGCTAATTTTACTTTAACTTGAGTCACTGGAGAGGAGGAAGCCTCCATGTGATCAGGCTGTAGGCAAGCCCACAGGGTATTTTTTAAATTAGTGGTTGATGTGAGAGGGCCCATCCTATTGTGGACTGGTGGCCCAGGGTTCTATAAGAAAGCAGGCTGAGAACGCCACAGCAAGCAGCACTCCACCCCTCCATGACCTCTGCATCATCAGCTGCCGCTGCCAGGCTCCTGCCTGCTTGAGTTCCTGTCCTGACTTCCTTCAGTGGTAAACAGTGCTGTGGAGGTGTAAGCCAAATAATCACTTTTCTCTCCAGGTCGCTCTGGTCCTGATATTTCCTCACACCAATAGGAGCCCCGACCGGAACAACCAGAAAGTATAATTTAGAACATTCCTCACAAGTGCCTTCATACAGGTTTGGGGTCAAGTCTTCCCTGGAAAAGGGAAATTTTTCATAGGAACCTGAAGGTGAAATCTGAGTCAGCTGGATGAATGGGATGGTTAATCTACACTGACAGTTTGATACAATTTAGTTTACCTAGGGGGTACACCTTTGGGTGTGTCTCTGTGCCAAGGGAAGATGAAAAGCAGAGAGGCTGCCACCATAGCATGGGGACAAAACCCCATGGCCAAACGAGGAAAACCAAGAAAGTGGGATGGGCAGAAGAATCTCCATCTGTGGTCTGTCAAGATAAGGGAGAGCAGCCTCAGGCCTCGGCCATGACAGCCACAAGCTCCAACCATCATGCTTTCCCATCACGAGGGATTGTATCCTGTCAACTGGGAGCGAGAAGAAACATCCCTTCCCGTCAGTGAGTCTTGTCAGGTATTTCCTCACAGCAGTAAGAAGGAGATGGGGTGAGAGCACTCACTGAGACCAGAGAGTGAGCAGCCTGGACATGGAGGGAAGTCATCCCTCGGGGAAGTCCACATGGGCTTGAGTTCACGGTCTACATAAACATCTATATCACCTTCCCTCCCCATGGCCAACACACAGGCGGGCATGTGACTCAGGACCTCAGAAAAGGCGTAAAAGCCATCAGACACAAAGAGATTTGCTCTGAGGAATAAAAGATTTCAAAAGAGTAATTGGTGTAATGTGTTTGTTTTATTGCATTCATAACTGAGATGGAATTGTTTGTCTCAAAAAATGAAATTAATACATGATGGTGCTTGAAATATTTTAACTATTCCTAAAAACACACAGTGGGGTCTGTTTTCATAAAGAATATTTTTTATTACACGTGGTAGTGATTTCCAGGGCCACAAAATAATAGTTAAGTACTAAAAAAGTAGTTTCATCTAAAGGCATGCCACTTTGCTGGTCTTTTAATGTCATTATGTTCACCTCTGCTCTTCCTTCAGTAAACATTCTGGAGATTATATATGTATGTATATAATATGTATGTGTATATATGTGTATTATATATGTGTGTATATATACACACACAGATATACATATGTGTATATATATGTATGTATACATATATACATACATATACATATATGTGTATATATATGTATATATGTGTGTATATATGTGTATATGTATATGTATATATATATATACATATATATATATATACATACATACACAAGTGGAAAACATCATATACGCAAGGTAACTTCAAAAGACAACAGGATGTGTAAATCCCATCAACCAGAAGCAAGAGAGACCTCCAGAGCTCCTCATTAGTTCTCAGTCCTGAAAGTGTTTGATCTGACTCTGCAAAGCTCAAAGCTCAGAGTCTCAAGTGCAGGCCCCACCGTCATTCCCACTGGTCACTTTGCTTCTAGAAAGCACAGAGCACTTGAAGAAATGCCAACCAATCATTATTGATACACTTTGATTCTCCCATTAGTGAGTTAGAGAGCCTCTTGGGAGAGAAGGACTCCAGAGTTGCAGATCGAGTCTCCCGGGCATGGAGAGCCAAATGGAATTATTGAAACTGTGGAGTTTGAGCTCTGTGCTTACACCTTCGTGCTTGTCAAAGGGAGCTACTAATATCTAACTCCAAGTGCAGTGGCAATAATTAAATGAGATGGTTCTAGGAAACCCTTACCTATGATGCCATGCAAGGCCTCAAAGAGCTATAGAATTTGATATAAATTCAAGCCATTATATTTGAACCCAAGAGGGGGGATATATCCTATATTTAAGATGTCTCTCCTTTAGCAAGGATCAATTATACACTTGAATCAGTGCTGGCCTGTCAGAGGTATGTACAGAAGTAGCTCCCTAGTTGTTCATCCTGCTCCTTCAGTTCGGGGTCCCTACTGCTGTCTTGGGAAAGGTACCCCTGGGGACCACTCCTCACCCAGGACTAATGAAAACAGATCAAATGGTAGCAGAAATCAAACAACTAGACAATTCTATAAAAAAGAACTATGTTTTTAAAACAAAGAAAACAGCCATTGTCACCAATGGGGCTGTCACTAGGTGCTCCCTTTTCTAAAACCCTACAGAACTGGTGCTCTAGCATTGGGCACGTGCTTCTGTTTCTCATGTCCAGCACTGACCACTTGCCTCTTCCCTCTAACTGTTTTCAATGTCCCCTTCCCATCTTCCTACATCATAGAACACTAACATGAGGTCGCGTCTTAGAGCAGGAAAAATAGAGAGAAAGCAGGGCCAATGGCTTTAAGAAGCTTGGGTTATGGAGAAAGCACTCTTTTCTCCCTCCCCAAGAGAGGAGGCAGAATTCACAAAACTTGGAGAAGTCAGAAGAAAAGAAAAACTCAAATCCCTTTTTTTACTGGTTGGTTGATGAGCTACAAAAGTTAAAGCCTAGCTCAGATGGAATGCAGGTATACACAATGGTCAGGGTACCTGTCCATTAGGGGGCTTTCTTGAGTTGGATTGGTTTGATGGAGACGGGTGGGATGCTTGCTGCAAGGTATGCCCAAAGGAAACACAGAAGAGGGTCTCAGCCAAGCAGGCCAAGCTGTCTGTGAAGGAACACAGGGCAGGAAGCAAGGGACTAGAGGCATGGGCCAGGAAGCAAGGAGCAGGAAGGATAGGGCAGAAAGGATGGGGTAGGAAGCAAGGGACAGGAAGCAAGGGGCAGGAGGCTTGGGGCAGGAAGCATGAAGCAGGAAGCAAGGGGCAGGAAGCAAGGGGCAGGAAGCATGGGGCAGGAAGCAAGGGGCAGGAAGCATGGGGCAGGAAGCATGGGGCAGGAAGCATGGGGCAGGAAGCATGGGGCAGGAAGCATGGGGGAGGAAGCAAGGGGCAGGAAGCAAGGGGCAGGAAGCATGGGGCAGGAAGCATGGGGCAGGAAGCATGGGGGAGGAAGCAAGGGGCAGGAAGCAAGGGGCAGGAAGCATGGGGCAGGAAGCATGGGGCAGGAAGCATGGGGCAGGAAGCATGGGGGAGGAAGCAAGGGGCAGGAAGCAAGGGGCAGGAAGCATGGGGCAGGAAGCAAAGGGCAGGAAGCATGGGGCAGGAAGCATGGGGCAGGAAGCATGAGGCAGGAAGCATGGGGCAGGAAGGATGGGGCAGGAAGCCTGGGGCAGGAAGCATGGGGCAGGAAGGATGGGGCAGGAAGGATGGGGCAGGAAGCATGGGGGAAGACTCTTGTTACCCAGGTGGCTCTGCTACCTGAGTGGCTGCTGTCAATAGGGGTGTGTCTCAACCACAAAGAAGATATGACATCTTACTGATAAGACCCACCCACCCCAGCCTACTGGGAAACTCTAATCGATGCCCAAGAGAACCACATACATAGCTTCTCCAGTGTGCTATCCTGCATCTCCACAGGGGTTATGTATGGTTAAGAAGGAAAAGTATAAATGGCCTCTTTATTTTTGGTCTCTAGAACTGGCTTTCTGACATAACAGCAGACAGGTAGATTGTACGATTTGGACTGGACACTTGAACAAATTTCTAGCAGCATGAGTTCTGATCTCTGGAAGGGTCAGGTGGTCTACTGATAATGTTATAAGGAGATGGTCAGTGGAGCCTAACATATTTCAAAACAGAGTGTGGGAAGCATTAAAACTGGCTTGTTTCTTACATTCCACTAAAACAAAGAGCATTTCAGATACAGATTTCCCCAATGGAAGTAGATGTGCTATAAATGTTGAGACCATTGTAGATGGCTTCCCTTAAACTTATCCCATGTGGACAGGAGACAACAGGTGTCTCTGGAGGTGTTAAGTAGGCTGAAATAAAGTGGAGGGATCTCAACAATAAAGGGCTCTGCAATAAAAATGTCAGGAGCCACTGAGCAAAAATTTAGCAGCTCTTAAATGACAAGTCTTTGGAATTTGTGTGGCATGTCTCTCTGCCCCACCCCCATCTTCCCCATAATTGCAAAACTAAATTACATGCATGTGTTTGTGTAAGTATGTCGTATGAGTGAGTATACATAGCTGCCTGGGGAGATGTTCTGATGGCCAATTTTCTAATGATATTACAGTATAGGTTATTTGAGATCCTAACTACAATTATAAACTTTAATGGGTACAAAATCACGTACATGGAAACCTCTCAAAGGCAATGTAAGGATGTACAATTAAAATTGTCCCAAGGAGGAGGTAGGAGGGTGACATACTTAAGAGTAGACTTGAGCAGCTGAGATAGGAGGATGACATGTTCAGGAATACACAGAGCAACATGGCAAGACCCCATTGTCATGAGGTATGGGTAATGATCAATGAAAGAACCTTGCCCTGCTACAGATTAAGTTGTTTACAGACAGAGCAAACCCGTTGGGGCTCAAAGATGTTCCTCATTTCTCATTAAGGGAACTAATACTTTAGATGGTGAGAAAACCATCAGAAGGGAAATCAAGCTTAATTTATGTCAAATATTCTAACCTGTCTTCACAGGAAAAGCAGCTGAGATGCTCCCTGAGCAACACTACTCTCTGGTGGAGACCAACAGTGGGACTCTGGGCACTTTCACCTTGCCATTGCCCTTCTCTCCAGTGAGTCTGGCAAACAGAAACTCTCAACCTATATAATAAACCTCACAATCCTATGTTTCTGTATTCAAATCCGTTGCTGGAGGCTGCTGTTCCATTTTCTTCTAATTCATCTGTCTTTTATATTCTTTCTGTTTGTTTTATCTTTCTTTCCAGTTTTATTATAAAAGAATATTTTGTTATCTACAACCATAGATGTTTTCAATGCCAGGTAACTTAAGTCATTCTAACTTAAGTTAGAAAAATAATGTGCCCATAATAAATATAGACAGTAAGTATATGTGTGCATCTCTGGAGTCTTACTTATTACAGTCCCTTTCCCACATTGTTGCTATTCCCCAGACACCATTTGAAAAGGAAAAAAAAATGTTACAGTAATTTTATTGTCCTCATGGCTCTAACACTTCCAAATGTATTCTAGCTCCAAGAAACCGACATCATGTAATTTTTCATGGAAGAGATAAACTAGGATCAAATGTTGCAACCTCTACAGAATACTTTCTCAGTGTTCACAGGGCTATCTCCTCCTGCCAGTCTCCAGCTTTGGACACATCTCTGTGTGCATCGGTTCTACTCAGCTCTGTAGGATCTGATGAAAACCTCAACCTAGATTAATGCCGAGTATGGCAAGTCACACTCATGGGTGCAGTTCCGCTGTGTGAAGTGGGCCGGCAGTCAGTACACTGGCATTGCATGGTGTGTTTCCCATGAGTGTAAACCAGTGCTCCAGGAGGAGGTGGACCCAGGTCTTAGCTCATTATCTGTCCTCATTAGCTGCATAGTTTGGAGGCTCACAATAACAGGGCAGATGAAGTACTTTATGGAGTATCAATTCAGAGACGGAGATAAGGAAAGCTCCCTCTACTAAAACCATATCGATTCTCTTTTTAACCTCAGAGGCATAATTTCTAAAATCGTTTGGACATCTGGTAAGGTTATTGACTTTGCCCGGGTGTACTGGAGATACATGGTCTGAAGGGCAAAGAGGTCTCCATTAGGATGTCAGGATAAGCTCAAGCCCAAATGGACACCTGCTGACTTTGGTCTGGTCTTCCTTGCTTGCTCAAATGATCTGCCACTAAGCAAGGAGAACAAATGGGTTCTGAGTACTTTAATAACACCAGGCATCCTCAACGATTTCAAATAACATTCTGTTTCAGTTGCCTTGGATCACAGCCGCGGTTAGATATCTTTGACAAGCTGTTTATTTTTGTTATTGTTTTTGTTGTTGTTGATGATGATGTTGTTGTTATTTGAGGGAGCATTCTACAACAAAAATCATGATGTCTACCAACAAGATGGACACTGAAGCTCACAGTGTCAACCCTGAGCAGGCAATGACAAAATTGTAAGTAATATTTAATTCAGAGCACACAACCGAAAATAATCTTTGGGGGGGGTTGGGGCTCAGAACAAATAAAGGCAAAGACAAAACAAATTTGTGTGACCTAAGTCTCAGTCCTCAGTTGTAGTTTGTTCTAAGAGGATAATGGTTGCCTTCGGTGGCTCGTACTTAACCCCTGCCTCCCCGCGTTGTCTCCAGACTTACCTGCAGCTGGAGTGGGCCTAAGCCTGGTGTTGCTGCAGCAGCAGCTGCCATAGTGGTTGGGATCAGCTGAACAGGGTAAGGGTCACCTAAGTAAGAGAATAATAGAGGCGTCAGCACCTTTTATCTCCTCTCCACCTGCAAATTAAACTCCTGCATTCACTCTTCCCCAAAGCCTGCCTTTGTGTGCCTGGCTGGGGCCTAATGAAAAGCGCTATTGTGTAGCCTTTTACCGACACTCTTCACAACCCTGGCTGAGAGAGGAATGCGAATAAAAGGAGCAAGCAATTAAGGCTGAAACCTCATCCTTTTTTCATGATGTATTTAGGAAAATGGGGGGTTGGGGGTGCATGGTTCAGAGGGCTGTACTTGGACAGACACACACACACACACACACACACACACACACACACACACACACACACACCACTGCAGACTTGATCAGAGCACAGCAAGTCTTTGCCAAATTTTCAGTCTTATCACAGACAGAACTTAACTAAACTCACTTTCATTTTAACGAGCTAAACACTAAAGATTTAAGCCATTAACTAAACTTTCGAATGTTGCCTTGTGGTCTAATAGCTCACGGACAGTTTCAGAGTAAAGAAAACATCTCATGTTTGCCCTTTCTTTTCTTTTTGACATTATAGAAAATGTTGACATTTTAATTTTATAGAGATAAATGTTGCCAAAAGTATATTTTAGAGACAACAAATGAACAAATAGATCTTCCAAAATTAGACTTTAAAAAAAAGGTCTTGTTTTTTTTTTCATCTTATGTTTTATAAAAATGTATACCAGGGGTATACATGGGTCATGTGGTGTATTTTTGATGCAGATTGAGAAATATTTATTTGCTAATAAGAGCTAAGGTGGATAGATACTCTGCACAGAGGCTAACTGTGTGTTAGTAATGTAACCAATAGTATGCACTAGTTAACCACTGGGGATAGGAGATAGCAAGAAATTAAAAGTAATGACTATAAGAATAATTTTTCTAAGATATTAAACTGACTTTAGAAATTGAACATGTGAGGCCAGATGTCTGTAAACTACCATTCAGGAAACTGAGAGAGAAAGACCTGAAATTTATGGCCAGTGGGGGCTACACAAGTGAGACCCTGTCTGAAAAAAAAAAAACCAAGCAAAAATTAATCCATGAAAGAAACTAAGTGTTCATGCATAAACAATATTAAGGTAATTCACTTTTAAACACTTACTGAGTACCCAGGATAAATTGTGAACACTGCTCTTGGTACTGGAAGATGAATTCTTAAAAAGTATAACATAAACACAGGGTTTTATCAAGAACGCAGTGAAGTTCAAGCAGTAGGCTTCCAGAGAGGCCTCATAGTAGCATGTTCACAGAGTCTCAACAGCTATGTTTCACCAATTCCTTGATTTTATACTTGGTTTTGATTTTGTGTTATAATAAATATTTTTTACTGCTATGGAGATTGTGTGTATATATATATATATGTATATATATATATATGTATATATATACATATATATATACACTATTTAGTATTTTTATTGGAAAGAGAATGCTCTAGCTTTGTTTCTGTTATTGTGACAGATTGCCTGAGAAAAAGCAACCAGGGGAATCAAGAACTTATTTGGATTTCAATTCCAGGTGACGTTCCCTTGCTGAGGGGAAGTCACGGGAAGAACTTGAGACAGCCAATCACATAACATTCACA
The DNA here is from genome assembly GCF_000001635.26 of Mus musculus. Taxonomy (NCBI): domain Eukaryota; kingdom Metazoa; phylum Chordata; class Mammalia; order Rodentia; family Muridae; genus Mus; species Mus musculus. The sequence goes on from NT_166305.2 coordinate 406,249, forward strand.
AACACGCAGGGGGGACTGAATGTATGTACATACGCTGCCTGCTTGCTTCTCCAGCTAGATTCCTTACACAGTCCCGAGCCTTGCCTAGGGAATGGTGCTGCCCACAATGGGCTGAATGCTCTAGGGCAACCAACAATGGAGATAATCCCCACGGTCTTAGTGACAGGCCAATCTGATTTAGGTAATTCTGAAACTGAGACTCTTTTCCCAGGCAATATAGGTGGTGTCAAGTTGACAGTTTAAACTAAGAGCACAGGGTGGCTGAACCACAGAGCGGGTTGAAATAGATAAGCAAGGACTGTGGACAGTGTTGGGTGGTAACTTAGTATCCAGGGTACTATACACAAATATTAAAGCGCCTAACTTTACCCTACAGAAGAAAGGGAACCCCACGTGTGAAGAAGAAAAACAACCAAGACTACTTAACTAGCAAGTGGAAGTCACAGGAGCCGTCTTCTGTGTAGCAGGTGACAGGGGGTGGATTGGTAAAAACCTAAGAAATTCAACACTTACGGGGGTCGAACTCACAAGGAAGTTGGCTGGCTTTGTGACAAAGTAGGAACTGGCTCAAGGTGAATTTCGGAGTCTATTTATTTGGCTCATAACAGAGATAAGGGATAAGGTTGCTACACGAGGGTGGGAGGCGGAGTGAGACACACGAAGGAATAAGAAAATACTTTGGATATTTGCTTACCAACCTTTGCAAGAGGTGAGCACGCATCCCAGTGAAGCCCTGAGACTCAGTAACATCAGTTTGGAGTAAATACAGAGGAGAACAAACCTCAAGCAAACAGTTCCTAGGACTGGAGACTGTAATGATGATTTATCATCTAAAGGGAACATGGAGACTATTGGTGACTTTAAAAATAAGTGTGAGATCCTGGGATTTTAGTGATTAAAGTGACCTGGGAAGAAAGTCTCAGTGAGAGACAGTAGGAAAAGCTGGTCTGTGGGGGCAGGGCGGGGGCGATCTCGGTAGCATTAACTGATGTTGGAGGAGCGAGCCTAAGAAATGTGTAGCCCCATTCACTCCCTGGGTTTGGAACAGCAGCGGAAAGGGTGCGCTGAAGAGGAAGCCAGCACCCAGTCACACCATTTCTCTCCGCCCTTGCCTGTGGGTATGACCATTTGCTTCAAGTTTCTGCCATCTTGACTGCCCCACCCCCACTCCCACGTTGGACCCCGTAACTTGGAATTGCAAGCTAACTTGAACTCCTTCCCCGAGCCGTTTTTTTTTTTTTTTTTTTTTTTTGGTTAGGTGATTTCAACATAGCAACAGTGAATGAGAGGAAGTCATTCTGGAAATTTCGACTGACAGCGAAGGAATGTTCAGGGAAGAAGAGGCTACAGAAAAGGAAGCTGGAGTGGAAAGGGTGAGTTGGGGGAGGGAGTCAGGTCTCACTGGAGAGAAGCTGGTGAAAACTGACTTGGAGTGAATATGGTCAGGTGAGGGCAGGAAAGGGTGCTGGAGGCAGCAGTTGTGGATGCTTCTTAAAATGTGACTGCCCCTGAGTGGAGGCCACAGCTCCTAAGAAAGATACAGTTGCAAAGTCCTCCCTAAAGCCAGTGCTCCAGGCACTGCTGGGAGAAACACAATGACTCTAATTACTTACATTTCTGACCTGTGTACACCCCCCCTACCCACACCCACCCCCACCCCCCACCCCCCCATCCCCCCACCCCCCCCACCTCCCCCCCACCCCACCCCCGGTGCAGGATTATTCTCAAATGTACAGGCTAGGACAAACTTGCTAAGAGTACACTCCTCAGATGGAGGTACAAACCTACCCCACCCCTGGCCAGCCAGTGCCCAGGCTGGTGTGTGGGGGTGGATTTGCGATGTCAAAGAGCCTGAGCTTCGGGCACCAGCAAGGCAGGATCAAATTGAAGGTTGGTTGGGTGTGTAGTGGCACCTAGCTTTGGGGAAATTAGTTAAATTGGCATGATTACACTTCTGAATCAGAATTTAAATTTTAACGGGATTTCCAGGTGATCTGCAAGCATCTTCCTCCTGGCAGATGCTGGAAGAGAGACAATGTGGAAGTTGTTGATGCTGCTGCCTGCAGAAGTGAGACTAGGTGGGGTTCACGTTTAAAGAGACAAATAGGTGCAAACATGAGAGCAGGCTGCTCTGCTAGTGAGGAGCATCCTGTAAAGACAGGACAAGCATGTGACAAGGGGAGGGGCAGGTGATGTCATCATACGTTTGGGGTCTACTGCCACTTGGTATCATTAATTGCCTAATCTATATGACACTAGTTCAACAGAGGGAAGTTGAAATGTTTAAAGTTGAAATCACATTTGTACAAACTAGCTAAAATGGTAAATATTGTAATTGTATGGTTATTAGAATCGATCATGTAAATGCTTACAACATTGTAATTCATTTGTACTCCTCATTTAATGAACACAATCTTAAAATTAACTAAGCCGCTCATGTACAGGGCTCTTCACAGGGATAATTCATTTATATAATTTACTTTCCCTGTTGTAAATTAATCAATTAATAAGCACTTGCAACATCCACCATGTGATTAGGAATCTGCCGGGTGCTGTGTGAGACATCACAATAAAATTAAAGAAATCTGGGCCTCTAATCATCATACGTTCGTACTGTCTGAGCGTGTTTGAGTTGCTCAGGCGGTTGCTGAGTGCTAAGGGAGTTGAGGGCTGGTAGCTTTAGGCTTTACGCAGAGGTACAGGGGAAGCAAGAAGTTACCTTGGCTCCAGTAGCTGTCAGGTGGTGGGGAGGACAGAGTGAGCAGGCCGGGTGACCTGTATCAGAATGTGAGTGTGAAGCCTGGGCAGGGGAAAGGAACCCAGCCTAACGGATGAGCCACGGAAGAAAGCAGAGAGGAGGAACCTTTTCCACACTCCACCATGAAAGAGTTTCAGATGCTCGTCATGGAAGGCAACAGAGGAGAACTGAGTGTGGCCAGGGTGCTTCCTGCCTGTGGGGCTGAGACAGAAACTATCAGTTCTAGGCCACCCTGCGCTATGTTGTGATTCTCAGTCCAGCCTGAGCTACACAGCAAGATCCCCCACCTCAAAAAACAAACAAACAAAAAACAACCATATAAATGTGGTTTTAGCAATGCCACGAAAGAGATCAAGTAACAGGAGGAATAACTTGATTATCTAGATGTGTGTTTCAGGAACACAAGGTCATGAGTATGTTTGCATGAGAGCAAACACCTGCAATGGTGGCTCGGGTTTACACACCACTAACGTCTAAATAGTAATAGGTTATATGCACGTGTAAAAGTCAGGGGCTAAAATCCAGACTACTCTAACATCTTTTACAATGCACATATCAGAATATTATCATTTTCATTCCTTACATGCACGACAACATTCACATACCTTTCTTTGTATTTATATCTAAATAAATGCACTCTTATCATACATGTAGGACACATATGTAAATGTATGGATATATATGAAACAGTCATAAGCAATAAGTAATAATAGACATTTGTTATTGGTTGAATTCATTGTCTAGCTCCTGTTGATATACTGAAACCCAAATCCAAAGGACCTCAGTGGCTGTACATGGAGTTAATGAAATGAATTAGTAAAATGCATTCAGTGACGGACCCTAATCTAAGAAAAGTCCATTGTTTAAAATTAATGTGTGTGTGTGTGATGTTATAGGTGCTGCAATCATCGAACCACTTTAGTGAGTCAGTTCTTGTCTCCCACTTGTGAAGGAAGGCTAGATCTTGCTCTCTGGCCCCTGTGCTTCGTTCTCTAGGCTAACTGGCCCACAAGCTTCTGGCTGATTCTCTGGTTTTCCTTCTCGACTTCAGAGTGCTATGATTACAGGCGAGAATCAGTGAATCTAGCATGGATCCCATGACATGAATTCAGGCTATTGTGTTTGTACAGAAATAGTTTTTGCACTCTGGGGCATCTTCCTGGCCCTGACATGAGTCCTTAGAGGAAGATGTTTAGGACACAGACATACCTCTGGGGCGAGCAGGGGAGGACGTATCATGTACGCTGAAGAAAGAGGCTTCATAAGAACTGCTTCATCTCCTAGCTTCTATGCTTGTAAGAACCATTCCTGTTGCCTAAGTCACTTAGTCTGTGACATTTCATTCTAGAACACAACAGTCTAAGAATGCTGTTTGCTAACCTGTTTGATATTTAAGGGAATGGAGGACAACAAATTTTGGCAGCAGAAATGAGGGAAGTATTCACAACCATTGTGTCTCTTCAGTCACATACAGCTACTGAAATATATACACGCGATCTTTAGCAAGAATTCAGCACATTTTAGAAGCGTCTCTCTAAGGAGCCACACCATAGCAGCGATCTCCACCCAATGTGAAATTCACATACATTACAACATCTCTACCTCAATATTAATTTTTAAAGCCCAAAATATTTAGAGCTGGGTATGTTGAAATCTGCGACCATGTTCTGAAATAAACAGAAACACAGTCGCTGAGAAATTTTCTAATGTAGCAATTTAACTCTTAGTTAAGGAAACTCAAACTATATTTTACAAACATGCCATGCTCTTTGGTAGACATGGGACCTATGAGCATTCATAAACGGCAAATCAAAAATCAGAAGCAACCAGGGAAGAATAATTTTGTAGAAATGCTGTCACTCATTCATTCCATCCCACAATTACCTGGTCCAAGAGAATATTATACCGGGTTTATTTTGTAAATACCACACAAGGAACTTAGTGAATGACAGATAATGGAAAACTCTGACTTTTAAAGTCCAATCATGTGTGTTATTCAAATTGACTTTCAACTACTTAAAAGTAATTTCTTTTATTCCTACCTCAGTTTTTTTTTAACCATTTGAACAGTTTTTCCCTCAACCTTTCCAAAATTAATTTTCTTATTTGAAGTTCATGCCTGGAAAATTCTAGTTCAAAATAACAATTTTTTATGAGGTTGCAGAATACACCAAGGCCCTGGCATCCTCAAGTCTGGGTCCCAAGCCCACACGGGGCTACGTAACTGACTGGGTTTGGAGCGCAATGGGCAAGGGCGAAAAGTTTCTGAAGACACCATGCCCAGGGTGCTAGTCAATGCACTCATAATTCAGCCAAGATTACGGTGTGTGTGGGAACAAAGATGCTAGTCTGGCCTTAACCTCTCCAGGTTTCCTGATACTGTTGAGTCACACAATGAGGCTCCACACATCACTGACCTATAGTTGTGCTATGATATGTTGCTATGGTATATAAAAGGCAAGAAAATATTTCCTCACACAGGGTTGTTTAGCTTCGGAGTTTGCGATGTAGGTGTGGCCTTTGCCAGGGTCAGGCAAACACTTTGAGCAGCTGCTGACCTAATGCAGAGGCTATTGAAACCTACGTCTTTACTGAAATGAGCCTGTAAATACATCATCAGCCTGGGGCATTTATTAAGTCTTTGTTTTGCTTCCTTGACAACAGCAGATTTCTTTCTGTAGGTTCCAAGAAATATGAAAACCACTATCCTGCCCCCAACACACAAACATGCATGTATACATACCTCCATACACACATGTTCATGCATGCACACATGTGCCCAAGTGCGCGCACGCACACACACTCACACACACACACACACACACACACACACACACCTGTCCTGGTGGCATGTGTTATCTAATGAGGACACAATCACACAAACACATGCAGCTGGCCTCAGGATGCTCTGGGCAAAGCAGCAGAGTACTGAATGTTTCTAGAAACGCTGAGTACACACAAGCCCTGTCACTTCCTGGAGGCAGATTCTCTCTCTCCTCAGATGTGCACTCAATACCTCCTGTTCTCTAATTTCCAGGGGAAAGCTCTGCAGGCACCTAAGACAAAAAGCGAGGTTCTCAAGGACAGTGTAGCAGAGAAGCCAAGAATGAAGGGGTTGCTTTGCTCCCTCTCAGAGGCTGTTGAAAGAATTGACAACCAGCACCTTCTGCTTTGAGCCCCTGCTGCTCACTGGCAATGCTCACACGACTCACACTCCTGTCTCGGCTCCAGCACACACAGGTACATCCTTCTAGTGTATCTGGTACAGAACGGGGGCAGTAGCTACGTGCCCGCAGGGTGAGCAGAACTGAGAGCTTACAGAGCCTTGCTCTTTGCTCTGATGGCGATGGCTGATGCTAAGCAGGGTAGTGACACAGCCTGATTTGTGTTCCAGATAGATCAATTTTGTGGCTAGAGAGAGATCGATTGGAAAAGGGAAAGGCAAGACAAAGAGACATGTTAAACCCATTGCAGTAAATCCAGTGGGAAATGCTAATGGCCTGAACTAATCGGGATGGAACAGGAGAGGGACAGCACCTGCAGAGAGCAGAGGCCCCAATTAGTTGGCAGAAAAGAGGCATAAGAAAACAGAGGGGGAAACCACAGGTGAGCTTTCCATTTGATTCTGGCGTGTGGCTCAGGAACTAAATCTCGTCTTTCTCCAAATTCCTTATTCCCACCTCCCACCTGTTTTAAGTGTGGGCAGCTAATATTTATTGAGTTTTAGACCTTTGTTAAATTTAGAACATTTTACATATGCTAGCATGTGTGTGTGTGGTTCTTATATGTGTGTGTGTACACCTGTACACACGTGTTTGTACCGAATATCCACTGGAAAGGAATAAGAAGTTGGAAACACAATCTAACAGAAAGGTTTATCTGTTGAGATTTATTTCATTATGTGCACAGTTGTATACCTGTGTGCATACACATATGTGTCACATATATGAGGGTACCTAAAGAGGCCTGCTGAGTGCTCTCTCTCTCTCTCTCTCTCTCTCTCTCTCCAGCCCTGGGATCGTCGTGTTGAGAGGCAGGGCATTTGGAGAGTGACTAGAGTTGGAAGCTTTGCATTTAGAAGAGAAATAAGAATCCTGTCTGTTGAGACTCTGTGCCATGTCCCATGCCACATTACATCAGCTGGTAGGAGGGCGATCTTCAGATGTGGATTTCTGACCTCGGAGCTCTGAACCACAAGTCAAAACAGAGCCCTGTTCTTCCCATTCTTCCCGACTTTCCTACTCTGTGGTGTTGTAGCACTAGTCACTGAGGGTTAACTAATAATGGTGGTAAGAACCAGAAGGAGAACTTTATGTAAACTAGGAGTACCTGGGGAAGAGACCATGCTTATCTTATTCAACATTGCATTTTAGCTCCTAACACACAACATATAGCCAATAAATGTTTTAAAATGTATATAGTATAATTTAATAATTATTGAGTGCGATAACAAGCGCCAATGGAAACTTGAGACAAGTTGAGAGACTCTTGTAGTTCTACTGAGGGCTGTATGGGTGCACGGATGGTTGCATGGATGAATAAGTGGATGGGGTAGGTGGATGGGTGGGTGTGTGGGAAGACAGAGTGGTGTGTGTAGATGAATGAACCATGTATGGTCAGATATGGAGACAGATGCATGGATGCCTTATATGACCTCAACCCTGGGCTTTAGTTCTTCAGTTATTTTTCAACTTCTTCATAGTCAACTGTAAAACACTACGTTGCATCAGTCTCAGGCCCCCAAGTGATGCACTTGTCATGTCTTAGAGTTGCCCCCTCACCATGTTAGGTCAGGGTCAGGTGAACCCTACTCTATGTGTAGGGTTCTGTGTCAGAATGTGCCTTTAACTCATCAGTGGTTCAACTGTTCTTGTTACTCAAGGTTGGAAGCAGAGATCCCCACACTCAGAAGATGCCTGGATATGTTTTTCCTCATTGATTTAGATGAATTTCTTCAAAACATTCCCTCTCAAACCTTAGGCATATTTCTAGCATTCTGCAATTCTTTCCATCTTCATCTTACTCTATTTGACATACTACAAAGAATCAGAAACAAGGTGCCTGGAAAGCAAGACTCCAATCTTCCTCCCTCCCTCCCTCCCTCCCTCCCTCCCTCCCTCCCTCCCTCCCTCCCTCCCTCCCTCCTTCACTCCCTTCTTTCTCCCTCCCTCCCTCCCTCCCTTTTCCCCTCCTTCCCTCCCTCCTGTCTCCCTCCCCATCTCTGTCTTGCTCAGGCTGTCCTCCAACTCTTCAGCAATCTTTTTCCCCACCCTTCTAAGTGCCAGAATCACAGGAGTGAGCCCCTTTCTTGCCTAACTAACATTCACTTATAGTTCTGGAGGCTGGGAAGCCTGAGAGCAAGGGCCTGACAAGCTTTGCATGTAATGACAAACTGTTTCATAGATGCTGCTTGTGGAAGCCACCATATAGAAGGGGCAGAGCAGCTCTCAGGATTCCTAAGGGCTTCTCTCTCTTGACCTATTTGTCATGAATACCCCAGTTCCTAGAAGAATCACTCCAAGAGCTAGAAATCTACCACATGAGTTTTGGGCAGACATAGACACTCAGACTAGAAGAATTCAATTCTTCTCGGCTAGATTATGAACATGCCAAAGGTAGGGACTATATTTTACAAATCGTGTAATACCCACTTCCAAGCACATACATGATTCATTTAACTCTCTTAAGAATGAATGAATGAATGAATGAATGAATGAATGAATGAATGAATGTGGTATTTAATTAGGAAGCTAGCCAAGTATCTAAAACTGTAGATGCCTCCTGGTGGACTGAATCTATAGTGTTTAATGAAAGAAACAGATCATAAGCAAATAATTCTACAAATAAGTAACAAATTGGTTTTATTATACAGTGTTTAATTCAAATAATTTTTTTAAAAAAATATTGGCTTCCTATAATAAAAAGGGCAGGTAGTGAAGAAGGTAGAGGCTGAAGATGTGACATCACACAGAGAAGCTAAGATGTTAGTTCCACGGATGTACCTCAGGTCTACAGCATTTCTCCAGGACACAGGTATCCTGGGTTTAATTTTCCACACCATAATAAATTCTAAAAAGAGTCTTAAAAAAGATGAATTTTCCATATATATTTCAGGGAATGAATATCTTTTCTACTTCATGATCTGTCTTTTATAAACATATTTCAAAAGCAATTCATATCCGATTAGATAGATATAATGGTACATTATATTTCGATCAGTGAGATGGCTCAGGGGGTGGGGGTGGGGCTTGCCACGAAACCTGAAAACCCAAGTTTGCTCCCTGTAATCTACATGACCTAAGAGAAAACCATCTCATGTGGGTTGTGTTCAGACCTCTCTGTTCAGGCTGCATGCAGGCACACATGTACATACATGTACACACATGTACACACATGTACACACACACACAAATACACACTCATTCTAAGTAAACAGTATGTATCTTCAAAGTGTTAAACTTTTTCATTCCTAAGTTGTTATTATCATCTATTTAAGTACTGCTGAAGACACACTGGGAAAATATGTCATACACAGACAAACCATTTTTCATCTCCATGATAGCCCTCTGCCAGTTTATTCTGAAATCTAAGGAAGCAGAAATGTGACTCTTCATACCAATAAGAACAGCTACACTTTCATCCTCATTGTATTTATTTGTTTATTAAAAGTGGTTTTGAGAGTGATTATTTAATTTTAGTTCTGTGTGTAGAGGTGCATGCAAGGACCACGAAACCCAGAAGAGGATGTTGGAACTCCTGGAAGTTGAGTTACAGAGGGTGGAGAGCCTCCCTGTGGGTGCTGACAATCAAACTCAGGTCCTCTACAAGAGCATCCAGTGCTCCAAAGTGCTGAGCAATGACCCGCGACCCAGCACACTTAGATATAGGAAGACTCTCCTCAAACAGCTTTTTGAACTCAGAATGGAGAAATACAGAATGTCTTTTTTCTTGCAAAAAGATTTGCTATTATAGCATAATATGATTTTAATTTGAAAAAAATTATGAGACATGATAATATTTTGTATTGACTCCCACCAAACAGTAAGGAATGGATACAAATATTCCTAGTGAATTTTAGTTGAGAAAGTAAACTGTATTGGGCCTTCTTTGGCTCTCTAGATATTTTAAAAGAAGACATTCTGAGATAATCGTTAGCTCTTAAGTGCTCTGTTACAGGCTAACATTTTTTCGATAGGAGGTGCCTTTAATGAAATGGTTTTATGACTTTTTAATGTAGCGTGGCAAATGAAAACTTTATCCTATTTAATAGTTACCTCGATAGCTAGTTTAGAAAGAGATTAATTTATGAACACGTTAGGAAATACCTCTCAGCACAGAACGAGATTTCTGCATATCAATGATGAGGTACCTGGTTTTTCTTCAACTCTTGGGTCAGAATTGGAAAATTCTAGTGTGAAGGAAAACCCTGGGTTAATCGTCTCAGGAACTTTGCTATCTCTGAAAAGGGGACCTTCCTTGGCAGGTGCCTTTTGCTCCTGCGTTCTAACATTACCACAGAGGTGGCATTTAAACGATTGCACAGTAACTCACATTGAGCTGCCTGTTCATTAACTAATTGCTTTCACATCCAGAACTATACCAGAATATACATCTAAGTTCTGCCTCTGTGTCTTAACGAGGAATGGAATGTTATGGAGAACATGGACCTAGTAGAGTTAAATATTACGAGGTAGTAACTTAGAAGAAGGGAATTCTTTTAAGTCGATTTAGACACAATCAAATGTGTTTTCTCTTTCATGTCCAACTCGTCCTCAGGGTTTAGCAAGTAACTGAAGATTTTTAATTTTTTTATAGGCATTTTGCTATTCTGCCTGTCAGGATAGACATCTCATTTTCCAAATTGCGCTCTGAGTCTGTGGTCTTCAGGTGTCTTGGCTTGCATGGATATGTCCCTCAGAGTGAGTGATTGGCTTCCAGTTTAGAAGGTTGTGGAACCTTTTGGAGGACGAACCTCACCAGAGGAAGCTGGTTGCTCTGGCTCCCAAGAGCTGAAACTGTGAGTGCTCACCTCTGGCTTCCAAGGCCACCCTTCCCTAAACCCCTCCCTCCTGTAGACTGCCTCATGTCATACATTGGCCACAGTGATGAGAAATGTAACCGGGGTGGCAGGGAGGAAAGCAGCCAGCAGGAAATATAAGTGGGATGACTCTTAGCCGACAAGACTTTACATGGCACGTTTTAGACACCCTCACTTCTAAAGGAAGCACATAAACCCAGGTCCTCGGTAGTTAGGAATAAGCTGCCTGGAATGACTGGACTCACCTGAGCTGTGGCCTAGAATGAGTGACAGGATTTTAATTCTGCCTGCCTTTATTTCCAGAGTTGGATCACTCACTTCATACCCAATTGTGATGTGACAATGATTTGTCTTCTTTAGAAATAGCTATAATGAGTCAATTAAAAATATAAATTATCATATAAAGTATCTGGGACTGCTTCTGTGGCTGCCTGGATGTTCAAAGAGTGAAGGCACAAAGCAAAGTGTCGACCTGAGAGTGTTGATACTGAGAAAAGATGATGTTATAAAAACATGACTAGAAAACTACACCCCACTTCTTCAAGGATCAGGGTCAAGACCAGATGTGGCTTCCTGTGACTTAGGAACATAGCAGAGTCTGCAGATGTGGGGGATGCTGGTGGAAATGTTTCTTTCTTTTGAAGCCCATCTCTTTCTAAGGTATAAATTTATTTCTATTTCTGTGTCTGTGTGGGTGATTGCCACATGTATGTAGGTGCCCACAAAAGACAGAAGACTTGTCATAGCACCTGGAGATAAAGTTACAGGTGGCTGTGAGTCACCCAACCTGGGCTCTGGGAATCAGCTCAGGTCATCTGCATGAGCAGGAAGTGATTTCAACCTATGATTTGATGCACCCCAAACCTTCGTTGTTTTCTTTATTACTACCAACTTTGGGATGTTCCCTGCTAGCGTTTTTCACATGTCTGTTTCCACTTCTCTGTTTATTAGGCTCAAGTTGGAAACAATTATGTGATTTTTTTTTGAAGGAACTGTATTTAGTCACTCGTGGCTCTGTGAAATCAGAGATGGAGAGATTCAATCGCATGCTCTTTTGCATTTTAGCACATCGATTAATTTTTCAGAAGTATGCTAAATAAAATAGCAATATAGTGATTGAAATACTTAATTGCCTTATGAGATTAGCTTAAGTAAATAGGGGTTGATAAGCCAGGCTTAATAAACTTAAAATGTGCTGTATTTATTCCGAGTCAGTTTTCTGAACAGTGTTTTCTCTTCCAATAAGAAAGGGAACTCTCAGTTAATTAGGTCCTCATATGCCACAATAAAATTAATGCTTAGGAATGAAATGCCACCGATTTCCTCAGGCAAACTTGTTGACATGTTCCTGTTTCTAGTTAATACCACATGTGTCATTGCCTGATGGGGAGACCTTGTGGGTTCTGCTGTGTTCCTCTGGTGCACAGGTTCTGTGATCTGGCATTTAGAAGACCACATGCTAATTTCTGATTTAACAGAGTCCACGGCGTCAGCTGACACACAGGTCATAGGCAATCAGTGTCCAACAGTCACCAAGACATACGCCAAAACCCATCAACATGGTGCACATTTATTAAACCTAGGGAGGAAACCTGGGTCCTGGCCATTGCAGACTGTGGGCTCCACATCAATAAGCAGAGGAAGGGAGATCTGATCAGATCTTCAGGTTTCCTTCCATATTGTGTTAAAGTGATTGACATTATTTTCCCCCTAGACCCCTAATTCTCTCCCTTCCTCAAATTTTGTAAGTTAAAGCCTTTGGGGATGTCTGACTTAGTTGCTGAGTTTGAAAGTGTTTATTCCTATACTGAATCCCTTTGAGCCATGGCTGAACGTGCCTCTATTGGAGAAAGGGCCTGTAATGTCAGGGAAAGTTTGTCGCATGGGCAGGAGCAAAGGCAGAGCCAGGGAGGGAGATAATCACTTTCATCTTCACACATGGGACAAAGTGGGAGGAGAGGGGGAGGGGGAGAAGAGGAAGTGGGGTAAAGCTGTGAATTCTCAAAGTCTTCCCTTTAGTGACACACTTCCTCCACCAATGATCCACCTTATAAATGTTCCAAAGTTGTCTTAAACAGCACTACCAACTGGAGACTAGGTATCTGAATGTGTGAGTCCATGTGGGCTATGTGTCTTTCTTTCTAACCAGCAGACTCAGAATCGGGTTCCACCTCGAAGCCCTGACATTCCAAGCGCTTCTTAATCTGCTATCGCCTGGCTGGGATTGGGAACAGTTTGCAAAACAAACACATCTGAGAGCCTTCAGTCATGCACAGGGAGGAATCAACTGGTATAGATCTATGAATTGGTTATCTTCACCACAGTACACATAGTTCTGTACGTTATGTGGGAATACGTTTTGTTATGTTATGATCATGACAACTTCCTGGTTGAGAAAATAAACTCTGTAGTAACAGAGTTAAAACAAGAAGAGGAAGAGGAAGAAGAGGAGGGGGAGGAAAATGTATCACCATCACCATCACCACCACCATCACCACCACCACCAACACCACCACCACCATCACCATGATCACCACCATCACCACCACCACCACCACCATCACCACCATGATCACCCCATCATCACCACCACCATCACCATCACCACCACCATCACCATGATCACCACCATCACCACCACCACCACCACCATCACCACCACCACCACCACCATCACCATGATCACCATCACCACCACCACCACCACCACCACCACCATCACCACCACCACCACCACCATCACCACCACCACCACCATGATCACCACCAGCAACAACAACAGAAGATGCAGTAGTAACACTACACTGGGCAGAAATCCCCAAGACCTCCCTGAGTTAAAGCACTTTCCATGCCATCCTCATGCAATGCCACCATTAGGAGAAAAGAAAATCCATCTACTCCTTCTTATAGAGTAGAAAAGTTCACACAATTTAAATACAGAAGTTTGCAAAGTGGCAAGTAGATGCATCTAGATGTTGTTTGAATTGTGCAAATACCCAGCATGCCCTTGGGAGCCAACCAGGACCACCCCCAGGCCCGGGGCACAAGACATTGGCTTCCTGTCCATCTAGCAAGGTGACGCTGTGTCCCTGGTCATATGACACATTCTATTCTGCACCCTGTGCTAAGTGATCAAGCCAGTTCTTTTCCAACTCATTTTTATAGTGTGCATAAAAACTGTTCTTTTACTGAATTTTGACTTTTCTCAAGATTTTATTATTTCCATATAAAATGCCTCCTTGTCAAAATTTCCAATGCTTGTGACTAGTAGAATTATAGGATTGGAAATTTTGTGCCCAAATCGAGAAAAGGACAGGGGGCTATGGCCACCAGTGTCTGAGTCATCTACTCCTCCCAATTCTGTTTCTAAACTAAACACTGTAGAGCAACAGGGGTTTTCCTGAAAATCATCCACCGGAAGCCGTGCACAGAGGAAGGGACCCAGACAGAGAAGGCTGCAGAGCAAGCCTCAGCCCTTACATCAGCCAAGGTCTACAAAGGTTGTTCCAGGTTCAAAGTATTTGGTGTTTACCAACACACACACAACACACTTATCTCGTCCCTTTAAAGTAGGATTGAGTTTTCTAAGATAAACAACGACAAGGGATGTGCCTTTTTTCCAACACAAAGTACTTTTGCAGGTACCAAAGCTACTTAAACCTTTATTTGAAGGTAGGTACTTGGCAGTAGCCTTAGTGCTCACAGGTTTAAGTTTTGCCTCACAAGTTGGGGCTCTACTCTGAAGACTATGTGGGTACACTCCTGAGACCCCTGGAGTGATTGAGCTAAATTGTATGTGTACCCACTTGGCTTAGAATTCAGAACTAACATTTTAGGTGCTTTGCGCTCCAGACTTATTTAATGGGCTGTCATGATTGCTTTCTGCTATCAGTGAGCTAGTACTGTCAGATATACATTAGTCTTGAAACTGTAAATTATGTGTTATGAATTTATTTGTCACATTGTAGCCTGCTTAAGAGTTTAGAAAGAACAAGTCACTTCCTCTCCTTGAGTGAATTGGGTGAGATAGAGTTGACCTACCCAGGATGTTTTCATATGAGTCTTTCAAGTTCATATCTCCTCTTTCTCATGAGATGACACTTGGTTTACTAAGCCACCTTTATTATTGGCTGAGTACTGATACCGATACCTCTAGTCCTAAGATACCCTACGCTGAGGCAGGAGGACGGGGCTGCAGAGTGAGGCTGGGTCTGTGATCAACAACAACGACAGCAGTAACAAACACACACCATTATTCCCCCCCACAGATTCTTACAATCACTTTTTGAGGTCTTAAGTAATAGGTAGGAAAATGAAGAACTAGGTATGGATTCACGAGGCTATATGCTTTTGGCTTAATTACGTGCTCAAACAGAATGCTCGGGGTGTGTTATTGATACTCTGAGGGCTGTGAACTGACAGGAAGACTCACAGGTGAGCCTGGAGGACACTTATTGCTCCCTTTCTGTGCACCTAGTCAGTGTGTTCTGAGGTCTCTGGCTGCTAACTCTGCTGCCATCAGTCTGAGCTGCGCATTCGGGTAGCAAGAGCTATAGGACAATTTTGTTTGCCCACTCCATGGCAGGAAACACTTTTATCATTATTTTCAAAACAGGACCAACACCTCCACCGATACCTCTGTTCTCCAAGGAGCCTCTTTTTCTGCAAATAAGATTTGTTGACTCAGATTGCAGTGAGCAGATTCCCCAGCCAGTGTCTATAGGGAACATTTATCCACATTTTAGCTCTTGAACAAATCTTAGCCTGGCGTTTCACAAGCTGATAAAAAGCCTCTGGTTTCAGACCCACACAGTTTGTGGGCTGGCCAGTGTTTGTCACTGAGAACTGTATCATTACACGCAAAGCGTCTGCCATATACAGAAATCAGGTTGACAGCCGCAGGGAACTGGGGTGAGCAGTCACACTGAAGATGAGGTGGCCGGCTTTGTTTTGCTCCCCATTTTCTTTTCTTGCAATAAGATTGGTGGAGAGACTGTCTATAGCGTTTTTCTCATGCCCGCCCAGCTCCTTCTTGAGGCTTGCCCCAAGAGTCCCAGTGTTAACAAGGGCAGCCACTTTCTTTCACAACCCACAGACTCTGCTAAGTTCTAGAGTCTGTCAAGGTGCCAAACTGAAGTTGGCCAGCAGCAGTAAAAAGCTTTGTTCAATTTTATTTCCAAGGTAACTGAAGGAGTGGTATTGTTTATAGCTTTAGACGTGAATATCAAACAGTTAAAATACCAACTGTTTTCACAGAGGTAAAACTTGGTTTGGTCCATGACACAGTGAGACTGGGGAAATTGAACACAGTAGCTACAAAAGAGGGGCGAGGAGCCCTCTGCTCCTGATTGTGTCTGGCTCTGTAGGTGTGCTAATGTTCACCCTCAATATGTTCTTCTCTTCTGCATAGTATTTGCTAATGCACTTATGTCTACATTTGCTTAAAAATATACTTACTTTTCTTTTGGAAATGAAAATGATACTATATGCATATTTTGCAGTGCAGTCTGAGGCAAAGATGATTTTTTTTAAAGCAGTGGCCTCTTGTTTTAGTAAGCTTGATTACAAAACAAACAAATGAACAAACAAAAACAAAACAAAAAACCACAATCACATTGGCTGCATGTGTTTCAAGTGAGGAGTAGTTCTTTACACAAAGAGAAAGAAAAGCAAAGACCCTTTATGCTTACAAACACAGAGCTTAGAGTAACAATAGAATATAAAATTCCATCCTTAGTATGGAAATTATTCTGAGAATTTTAAATCCTTAAAGTACAGCATTTAATTATCCTTTAAAAAAAACCCGAAGTCTCTAGACTAAATGATGATCTATAAAGTTTGAACTGTGTAATTGTATTCTGAAATGGATAAGTCAAGGGTCCAGGATGAAAAGAAAATACGTTGATTCATTTGAAAACAAAGGAAAACCAAGTCAAGAGGGATATAGTCTAAGTCAGTAAAAACGACACAGAGGGGAAAATGGAGACCTGGATTTTTACAGTCCTGAGTTTTGAGCTGTGATACTTGAGAATCTCTGCACGACTTGACTAGAAATTATTTCTAATTATCCTGTTAGGTGGTGTCTTGCATTTTTACCCCTGCGATTTTAACACTTATTTCTAGTCTTTAGACCTTTGAATTATATTGAGCAACTGGGCAATCATAAATGACACAAAGGGGCCGGGGGAAAGGTGTCCACCACAGGGGGAGGAATGGACCCCTCCCATGAGCTAAAGCAGGTTCAAAGCGCCAGGAAGAGTGAAGCATGCTGCAGGCACACAGTAAGTACACAGCAAGAGGCAACTTAAGAGAGGAAGGCCAGTTCCTGGATGGCTTCCAGCAAGACAGGAGTCTGAGGCTGTCTTCTCAAAACATCCAGTCGGAAATCAATGAGGAAATAGCGACTAGATGGGGCCGTAGACCCCCAAGGCTCACCGGAAGTGATTCACATCCTCCAGAAAGTCTGTGTCTTTAAGGTTCCGCAAATTTCTCAAACATCATCGCCATGGGTGAGGGTGGGGGTGCTGTCCAAAATTCATGAGTCTATGAAAGTCATTTCACATTCCAACTACAATGGGCTATTAACATATGAAGGACACAAAGGTCCCATTCTCTCTAGGTAATTCGGGGCTAAATTATTGGACAAAAGAAAAACTATAGGAAGGCGGTTCTTAAAAAGTGGGCTCCGCCATTATATTCTTATTTTAGCAGTACACTGGAACTGGAAGGCACAAAGTGGAGGTGTAAAGGACAAGTACTGGCTTTGGGGGCATGGACGTGAGATACGTGCTTACGCAAGCTAACGCAAACCCTTCCTACACCCTCACCATCACTGCGGTTTACCTCCCACTTAGTGTGTGAACTCATTTCCTGATGTGGCAGTTATGTTAAATACTCCAATTGAAAGCTTCGCCCTCCACCCACTCCAGAATGAAAAGCTCAGAGTACTTACTGCACCCAGCCTTGTAGCTGAAACCAGGAGGAAGGAGGAATCCTTGCTGGGCAGCTGCTGCGAGGGTCCGCTGGTCAGGAGGGAACACGGGAATCATCAATGGCGGCAGCTGACCTTGAACCTGCTGAACGTGAGAGAGGGAATCAAAGAGAAGAAGTCTTGTTGACCCATGCTCCAACCCGTGAGGCCCTTATGTCACTAGAACAGAAGGTTATTTATCCAGATTCTATTTCGCCCTTGTCAGAATGGCTATTGCCCAGTGTGCAAGCCACGCCAAGGAAACAATCAATTGGTGCGTTTGAGGGGAAGTCGGTCTATCCAGTCAATATGGGGGTTCCTCAACATGCTAAAAGGAGAACCCCCATGTGATCCCTATATCCCTCGCCTGCATATGGACCTGAAAGATGCCCACGCAACCTGTCACAGGGACGCTTGTTACCCACGCTTCTTATAGTATCAGTCATGGCAGCCAAGGCCTGAGATAAGCCTCGACATCTGCCCGCAAATGATTCATTTGAATGAAATAAATCAAAAAGAGCAGGGCATATACACTGTGCAGTCTTAGTCACAGTAAAGCGGGTAATTATGCCCTTGGAAGAAGATGTAAGATGAAGAGCACCACGTTAAGTGAGAAAGTCCTACTCTGAAAAACAAATACTGCACGTCTCCTTTCATTTGGCTTTCTGGATTTTATACAGTTGTATAGTTCACTTCCTTCTTTACACACACACACACACATACTCGTATGTATACTGACATGAAACCGGAAGTGAGAGAGCACTTGGGGACATAAGGATGCTATTTGGCTAAGAAGTGAGAAAGGGGGAGGGGGCACGGGTGCCTATGATCAAAATACATAATCCATGTGAGAGGAAGAGTCTATGAATCCCATTACTACATGCAGTGAACATATGCTGAAGATGAAGGTAAAGACTAGTTGTTGACACAAAATGTGTTTGGATACTTGGTTTTAAGGGCGTGACTTGGGACTACCTCAGAGGGAACAGCTAGAAGACCTCACCCCTTCAAAGGATAACTGAGTTCAACATCCAGCCAAGGGAATGCATTTGGTATGAAGTCCCCCAGTGAGAATGCCACACTCTTGTCTTTTAGCAGTGAGATACTGTTTAAAAAGCTGCCACCTCCCAGAATGGAGGAAACCATCCATTATAAACCACACCTGTGTGTGTTAATTCTGTGTGTGTGTGTGTGTGTGTGTGTGTGTGTGTAATGTATGTGTGCATTCATGCATGTATGCACACGTGAGGGTACATACACATGCATCCGGCTTTGCGTTGCATGTGGAGGGCAGCGGCCTGCGTCAGGTATCCCCCTCAGTTACTTTGCACTGTATTTTTTTCCAGGCAGCCTCTCTCATCGAACAAGAGCTCATCCATTGGCTTGACTGGCAGGTGAGCGAGGCCCAGGGACGCTCCCATCTCTGCTGTCCCCGTGCTGGGATGCCAGGCAAGCATTTGCCGGGGATCTACACTCAGGTCCTGTGCATGCTCCCTTAACGATGTCATACATGAGGCATCTCCTCGGCCTCCTCATTCTCTCTTATAGAACTAAAGGCAAATCTGTCCATCACATCTATGAGTTGCTATTACTTGGAGATCAATTCTTATGTTCACAAAAAAATATTGAAGTTTTACAACATTGTGGGTAGCCTTGAAGAGGGCCTAGAAAAAAAACCTGTTCTTTGTCTCTCGCTTGACGAGATGCATCTACCACCAAAAGGCTTCATGTGGCTACAGAATTTGTCAGACTGTGCGGCTCTCTTCGATGAAATCAGTCACACCCCTCCTGGAATAACATGGCCTTTGTTTCCATTGTCATCTCTCATCTGGGCTCTAGGTTTTGGGCAGTCCTCTTATCATCTGAAATTCATATAAGTTAATAAATAATGAACTATCAAAACAGAACCGATGGTGGCTAAGTCAGTGAAGTGCTTGCTCACTATCAACAGGGCCGCAGTCTGGTCCCAAGAGCCCATGTAAGAAAAGACAGCAGGGCGGGGAGATGTGGTACTGTATGCTGGAGAGGCAGAGTCAGGCAGGTACACAAATACAGTCTAGCATAACCATCTCTACAAATATGTCATCTGATTGCCTAATATAGAAGTTAGGAACTAATATAACTAGCATTTTTGTCAAATAAATCTTTAGGTGAGGTCTCCCAGGTGAGTGGATCTATTGTCAGAGTCTGTCCTGGGGAATATGGTTACT
Organism: Mus musculus; assembly: GCF_000001635.26. Taxonomy (NCBI): domain Eukaryota; kingdom Metazoa; phylum Chordata; class Mammalia; order Rodentia; family Muridae; genus Mus; species Mus musculus. The sequence continues at coordinate 426,225 of NT_166305.2, forward strand.
GATTCAGGACCATGTTAAAAGTCACATACCTGACACCGTATTACTCACTAATCTTTCCATACAATAACTAATTCAGCAACCTAGAAAATATTTAATAACTACCAACTATCTATGTGTGTGGAGTTGAGCTTGGCAGTCAGGATATGATCACCAAGAAAACCAAGATTCCGTGATCCCTGTGGCGCACCTCAGCCTGCGTCTCACTGCTGTTCACCACCCCTAGGAATCCGAAGGTGCACATAAGGTGCACATGCTTCTCACAGTTCTTGCTTTAAAAGCTCACCTCTGGCTTCTCCTTCGTTTCATTTGCCACAATAAACCTCTGGGCTTAAATATCTAAGACTGGCTGGTTCACATGAGGGGTCAGGGTCAGGATGAGGGAGGGAGGGAAGGAGGGAGGGAGGGAGGAATGAATGAATGAGAAGAAAGCAAATGGAGGAGAGCAGAGGGAGGGAAAGAGGGAGAGAGACAGTGGAAGAGAGAGGAGAGAGAAGGATAGAGACAGAGGTAGAGAGGGATACAGGAAGAGAAAGGGAGATAGAAAGGAAGAGAGAGAAGGGTAGGGGGAATAGAAGGGGGACAGAGGAGAGGCAAAGAAGGAGAGAGAGAACAGAAGAGAGAAAGAGAGAGGAAAAGAGAAGCAGAGAGGAACAGAGAGGGTATAGGACAATGTGAAGAATTCCTGTTTTAGCAATGGCTGTTAGTTGTAATCTAAGCCTTTTGCCAAATTATTATAAATCTTTCTGCCACACACAACGCTGGAACCAAAGGTACTAGAATGAGGAAATGCTACATCAAGACAAAGACTGAAGCTTGGATGGTCATGGTCACTATTTTTAGGGCAGAATGGTAGGAGGTGCATGCTTATGGAAATTCCATTGATGAAGAGTATGCGACTGTACAAATGTAGGGACACATTGACTAAATCATGAAGCCGACAGACATCCAACACAAACAGCATGAGTTACTGCAGAGAGGTATGAGGAGTCAGATGAGAATAAGAGGCAAAGAGACAGATGACTGAGCAGCCACACTGGTTATGGGCAATGACTAGTCACCATGCATGTCACCATGCAGTCTTTCCATTCCACACAACACATTGTATCAGTCATCTTACACAATCCAGCTTATTTCTAAGACAATGTAGTATCCCAAATTTCATGAGAACACTTGACGGAAAGAAGAAGAGAATCCTTGGATTGAACATACATGAGGGGAAGGCCATGAGGAGCAGCCACATCTCAGGAAGCCGATGCCCACACCTACAGTGACCATGGGTCTGGCTTTAATGAAGCAACTATCGAACTTAAAAGTTCCAGAGTCCTGTGAAAAGCTTCAAGAAAGCCCAGCGTAAGGCTCCTGTCCGTGTTCAGTCCCAAAGGCCAAAGATCAGCCCACGGCCTTCCTCAAAGCACCCTTAATGATCTCGGTGTGTACCCAAGCTTAAAGAGAAAACTACATTGAGACAAGGTCCCCCCCATAGAGCTAGCAGTGGAGAGATGGATCCTGAGGAGCCCCTCATTCAGCATCCCAGATCCTGGGGTTTCAGGCTCTGGACAACCCCAGCAGAGCTGTTTCCAAGAGTTCTTCGTCACTGTCAACAACTCTTTGGGTCTTGTCCTTGACCTTTAGACAGGTCAGCAGGGGAAGGGAAGGTCCCAATGCCAAGGCAATAACAGACACTAAGCTATGCCCCTTATAAAATTCCTCCTAAGAGATTCCCAGGCGTGTGATGCCATTTGGTTGCCATGTTCATCCCCCAAGGCTCAGGTGTGCACTGTACTTATCCCTCTTGCTTTTTTACTTTGAATGGTTCGCTTCCATCTGGTGACGAATGAGCAAGCCTTTCCGTATAGATTTCCCTTCCTCCCTAGCTCTTTTTCCAGCTGTTCCTGCTACCTTCCATCCATCACACAGCCTTTGCCCCCACCCGAGTAGATCTTAAGGACATGGTTGCAGGCTTCCTCTCTGCTTGTCTGCACCAGAAGGCACTCTGCAGCATGCCCTCAAGGTTCCACTAATCAATCCCTCCCATTGTTTCTTCATGGCCAGGTTGTCCTCACTCTTCAGACGATCTTTAGGCTCTCACAATGTCTCTATGTATCAGGCACTTCTTAGTGCAGCCAACTGTGGAGCAGAAAGAACTACTGCCTTTCATAATTTAATAAGCTAATGTTGGGAGAGATAACAGGACACTTCTGGTATTGAATGGTTTTTAATCACATTGAGTTTCCCCTGTGAACTATGAATTTATTTAGAAAAAGGAGCCCAACTTCTTTCTCACTGTGTTGTTTGGACTCAACAGTTCAGGCTCTTTTATGGGGAACACGTGAGCCAACAGGTTGGACGGACTGGGAGCACCTGCAATCCATCAACTGCAAAATTGTGGAGGCCCAGCGTAACCACTGACCAATTATCAGAGAAGTACAGCAGAGCCTGTTTCAGGGGCTTCATGTTCTTACACATACAGGCCACATGGGTTCATATGTCACATCTCTGAAGAAGGTAGAAGCTAATATAGAAATGTGAGGCACATGTTACACGCTTGTGCTGTAGGTGGCCAGCTCATCGTGCCCTGCCGCGTTGTCTTGGTGGCTCTACCTCTGTGAAATGTTTTATTACTGTGTACGAGATGGTTATCCAACTGTTACTCCTCCCTTTTGCAAACATTCTCTGGGTTTTTCGTGTCTTCGCAATCGTGTTAGGATATGACGTGGATACAGTTACTGCCTTGATAGCATGATGGGCAGCTAGGCTTTTCACTGATCTCTTGGCCTTGCTCCAGCTCTAGCTTTGCCCCCTGGGTTTCCAAGTTCATTTCTTCCTCTCTGTTGGGGAACAGGGCCTTTCAGGTTGTTCTCAAACACAGGTCCCTCTTGCATCTTCTTGCAAGTGCTTGGGTTACGGATGTACATCACCAAAGTTGACACACATTTTCTTAAATTAAAAAAAAAAACCCACACACTGTTTTTATATAGAGATTTTTCTCAATGACATTTCTTAATGGTTGTTTTTACTATGGGACAAATGTGAGAGTATTATTCAATAGCACAGTCTATTTTATGTGGTAAAAGTTGTAATGTTATGAGGGACAAGGTAAAATTCCTGGGGCCTTCTATTAAATCTGTATATTTGAAATTTTTATTTTATTATGGATAGTTATTGAGTATATTTTGTTATAACTTTAGATTTTTAGTGTCTAAATATTTTTAAAATGACAAGTGAGAAACAGTATACTTTAAAAAAGAGGAAAACCCCAGGGGCTCTCTTACCGAAGAAACAGTCATCACGCTGACAAGAAAGTCAGACCTACTTTGGCCAAATAAATTGTTCATAGTACTGTATTTTTTTAAATGCTAAGTTAAGGCCAACAGGACAAAAAGAGGGACTACACAAAACATGTCAACCCAATGTCACCGTTTCAACAGTGAGTTTTCTGTAGAACATTACAGGGCAGCCTGGAGAAGAGGGCACTGTTGCATATTCCCAGTGAGTCTCCCAGCAAATGCACTCCAAGCGTATGTGGTCGGTCTTCATATGAAGCTAAAGCACATTTCCATGCACACTTTATCTTCACAACTCACATTCTTCAGCTAAAAATTTGCCCTCTGATGAAAATTGCTCGAATCAAGAGCAGAGATCCTTCTGTGGTCATGCAGAGTGTGGGGTGTGGGAAACAGTTTGGCTGGTAATTGTCCTGTTTGAAATGTTTCCAAGACTACTCTAAGTCGCTGAGGATTGTTCCCAAGTGCAAGGGGCCTGTGTTGTGCATTGTGGAAAAGGTGGATGTGTCAGAACAGCTTCTGGGAGCCATGAGCTATGGCGTTCAACACCCATGCATCAGCAATGAACGTTAAAGGAGTAACACACCTAAGGTAAGGCCGTACACAGGTGCGCTTGAGACATGACACTTGTGCTCGATGGGTGGGAAAGTGATGTGGGAAGGGGCTCCTCGCCTGAGGTAGGGGCTTAGTGTTCACTAATTTGATGGGCAAGCAGGGCTGTGCATCTAATTCTTGGCAAGAGCGGGGAGCTGTATGTTAGTTCAGCTCATCTCTGCTAAAACCTCGCTTCCACCTTGGAGAGAGGAGCACACTGAGTCAACAAGTCCCAGGCTTTCTGGACACATTCAAAAATGAAATAGCTGTACCGTTGGAAGCTTATCTTCTATATTTGCTACTTTTGAATATTTTTAAAGTTTAATCACTACTAAATTCACTTTATTACTTAATGCATGAAATTTCTTCTAAACTATTAATTAAGTTTTTAAAATGTGTGACATTTTTAATTAAATTTCAATAAACTACTTTTGTCACAAAATTTTAGTCTTTTTTTTTTTAATAGGGGGCATGCTATTCACAAGTCGGAATATGTCACAACAAATTTACACAGCTACATCCGGATTTTAAAACTTCGAAATGTATCTTGTCTCTTAACACCTATTCTTCTACCAGAAGATACTGCATATATTCATGGCCTCTAAAAAATTTGTGACCCACCAATTAACTATGCTGACACATTTATAAAGAAAAGTATCTATTAATTATTCATCTCAGAATTTCATAGTTAATACATTCTACTGTACAACTTTTTGGTTCCATCTTAAGTAAATGCTTATTATTGTTAATCTGCTTCTCCCCATTCCTTCTATGAGCTGGTTTTGTTCATTTTTTCTTTTCCATCCAGTTCACATCAGCTAAGCACAACATCCACTTTGGGATGGCTAAGGCTCAGGAAATAAATTCACACTCATGTTAGCTCTGAGTCTCCTGGGACAAAGAGACAATTATTACAACTCAGTGTCACCCAGTCAGTCACAGAGATCGCCGGAAAGCACCATGGGCACACAGGGAGACATGCTGGACCGGGAACAGAAAGAAGAATACAATACCAGCTTCACTAGCGGTCCATCCCCACCCACCCCACAAGATGGCTGCAGGACAGAGTGCTGCTGGCTGCAGGACCAGGGGAGTGAGCCCAGCATACAGAGGAGCATGTGCGGGAATCATTCCAAGGAAAAGGAGAAACATAAGAGAAAAATAGACACGAGAATGTCTCCACAGGAGGGGGACAGGACCCCACGGGAAGAGGCTAGAGGTGAGAGGGCTGCCTGAGTCAAGGGTGAACCTGGGAATACTAAGTACTGACTCCTTCCCCTGCAGGCTGGCGAATCACTAAGTACTGACTCCTTCCCCTGCAGGCTGGCGAATCACACTGCTGATTCAACAGGGTAGAAAGAACTGCCTGCCAGGAATAGGAAGAGTTCTAAAAGCATGCTTACAGAGCTGATAGGATGGAAGAGGGCAACAGACAAGTGAGGACCAATCCCTAACAGGTATGCACCAAGAGAAATACTTAGGATCAAACAGGAAGACCCGCGGGTAAAGACTGGAGCCGAGGAAGACACCCGGAGCCCTGCTCTACTTAAAGTGATGGCAAACGACCAAGGACAAACAGGTGAAAGAGTTCAAGGAAAGTTCCGACCCGCACTAATGAGCTGAGCTGCCTGGATTCTGGCCTGGAGAAGCCTCTCCAGCAGGTGAATTTAAGTCAGCAAGCCAGGGAGGAATGGGGAGAATTCAGAAAGGAGTCATAAGAAAATCAAAGTAGGGTTTGTATTTAGAACAAACAAACAAACAAAAAATGAGGGGCAGAAAGCCTTAGACAAACAGAAAACAAAAACAAACAAACACACACACACACACACACAAAACCAAAAACTAAACAAAAAAACCTCAGGAATCAGAAGCTTTGGAAACAGGGCTTGTGAGGGCTGGTGAGAGGCTCCCCCGCTCAGGTTCTCTCTCAGAGCAGATAAGTTTCTAGTACACCCACCCCAGTGAAGATGAAATTAGAAGTATAAAAATCTCCCGCATCTCCAGGCAGTCCTTCTGCGTTTGGACTGATGAGGGCCGTGGAGTTTCAGCACACTACTCAGGGATTCCTTCACCTCCTGCCGCCGTGCAGTCACAGTCAGTGGGAAGCACAGAGGCAGTTTAGATGTGCACAGTAGTGCACAGCAGCAGTGTCTGAGAAAATGAGGGCTGTAATATCCAAATGCGATCACCAGAGGGGTTTAGGTAGGTAGTGTGGAATTATCCAAACTGAATGAGCAAGAAGCCATGGCTGCTCTTCCCTCCTTAGCACCGGGAGGTGTGGGTGTGAGATCCTTAAGACAGTAATGGCTTTGTGTCTTGCCTCAGTTCGTCAAACTCAACACTATCATCCTTACAAAAAAATATTAAAACAATAAAAGTCTGTTTATCGTCAACCTAATCCACAAGGAAGACTGAAGGCAAGCTCACGGAGAGATAAAGAAACAGACAGACATGTTGCTAAAACTCAGTCCCAGCCTCTCTGACCCAGCTACACTCAGGAGTCTCATCACCTCCAATTTCATCTGATTAAGACAAAGACAAAGTAAGCACGTTTTTTTTGAGAACAAAAATGAACAGCCATGTGGGTTTTTTTTTTTCATAGTATTCTTCTTCGGCAAAAAGCCACCGAACTTTTTTTTTTTTAAATTGTTTCCAAGGATGAAAGTGACTTTGCCAAGCAAAGTGGCTTCAAAACAGGCCTCAAAAATACTAATAGAAAGACAGATGGTTCTACTAAGAGCTTGGCTGCCAAAAAAAAAAAAAAAAAAGATATTAAAAAAAAAAAGAAAGAAAGAAAAAGTGGTGCTATTGAAGCCGGCTGCAAAGTTATCTGGTGACTACAAATACTTTTGTCCCAGAGCGTGTGCTAGCTTTGCCTGCAGAGCCCAAGCAGCCAAAGTAAAGACTGTTTCTTCTCTTCCCTGTGCCCAGCCATAGACAAACCAGTAGGTGCTGAGCGCAAGGAACAGCCCGAGCATGCGCTTGGCTCTCTTCTGCAAAAGGAAAGTAGTGCTACGTTAAAGAACTCCTGTTGGAGTAAAACAACCCACCAGGAAATTTACTTTTTTTTATTGGACACTGCCTATCACTTAAAAAAAAAATGCTGATTCGCCTGTTCCTCCTCACCCCTATCATGAAAAGAACCTGTGAGCCTTGTGAGCTCACAAGGTGCAAACACCAAAAGCAGGCAGTGAGGAGGCGGGGCAGTGACTTGCCCGGAGGGAGGACTAACCCAGGCGAGACTGCGGTGCTCCTCAAATGATGAAAATTAAGACCCCTGATGTTTTAACACAGGGGGATTGCCTCCTGGGGGCGGGGCATCACAGCTTTGACTTAAATCTTATCTAATAGTAGACTCTATTTTAAAAACTGAATCATTACTTTCTTGTAGAGCCACACTTTTATATGCACTGATGTCACATCAAATGTCAACCAAGTAATAGATGTTCAAGTAATAGGTGATAAGACAGAGTATATTGTCGACTCAGGGCTGATATTGGGAATAATCTCTATCCGAAGCATAGTAACAGAAAAGCAAGAAAAACAAAAATCATGATGCTGAGGCAGAAAGCTACAGGGGAAAGAGAAGGGAGAACTTTCAGTTGAACAAAGGACCTACAAGATAAAGATTAACATATGGCAAACTGTTCAACCTGAGGGTTGGCACTCACCTGCTGCCTTAGTTTTTCCTCAGATCATCGGTTTGCACACATGATCCTCCACAGAACCTGAACCTTTCTGTGGCTGGAGTTTCTGATGTTCCTGTTGTTGTTTTGAGACAAGGTTTAGGCCAGGCTGACCAGGAAATAACTATGTAGTCCCTGGCTGGTTTTGAACTCATGGCCTGCGCCCTCACCTCTGCTCTAGAGCTGCTGGGCTTATGGGTAAGAAGCACCAGACCCATCCGTAGCCCCATTCTTTTATTCAGATAAATCTCCTTTCCTTCAAATGTATCTGACCGCTGTGTTGATGATCATGGATCTTGGAAAGTGAAGAGTGTGTCTCAAAAGACCACGACCAGCCACATAAGCAGAATCTAGCTTTGCCAATACCAAGATTGGTTTATGCCACATTTTGCTGTCTATACTAATTCCCAGAAAGGTGGAAGCAAACTTAAAATACCAGGGTCAATGTGAGAAATGATCACTTATCTATTGCATGTCTCATGAGTCCACAATTAGAATTTTTTCTCCTACTGTTTCCCCTATTCATTCATTCATTCATTCATTCACTTTATATCCTCATCACAGCCCTAACCCCTCCTCTCCTCCCAGTCAGACCCACCAAATCCCTCTCCCCATCTCCTCAGAGAGGGGAAGCCCATCCTGTGACTTCAATTTGTGCAACAGGACTAAAGCACACCCTCTCTCATTATTAAATTCAATCGTACTCATTTTGATTCATAATGTTTTCTCAGTGGCTAATAATTGATTATTAATGATTTTATGTGATAGCAATATCAATTAATAGAAGTTCTCTTAAAATTTATATGTGAAAGCTACCTGGAAAGGGAGGATTGACCTGAGACGTCAGTTTAGGAGGGGGGCGTGCTCCTAACATAACTACTGGAATGTGTCTGCTGGAGTAGTTAGTATATTTTTATCTAAAACTGTATCTTTACTTAAAAATAAAAATAAAACATACCTTACAAACATCTGCACCTTTTCTAAGGCCGTTTTGATTGTTTTTGATTAAAATGGGCATGTTTTATATTATAACATGTTCCATATTTTCAGAAAATCTTCTAGGTATGCTGAGCCATTTATACATTTTTCAACATCCTGGAGATTCGTAGGGCAGCTGCCACTATTTCTTATTTTATTAATGAGAAACACAAATAGTTTGGGACTTACACATGGTCACATAGTTGGCTATAAATTTGTTTATTCTTCCTAACAAGTGGTATTACCAAAACAAGTCTCTGGAATGAAATTCCGAATATACATACTGTAAAATATAGTTGCGACAAAATTAGTTGCCACATATTTTTTCACTGTAAAATAGGATCACATTTAAATAATCTTTGTAAGATAAATTCTACAACTTTATGTGTGCACCAAGGGCACCACTTTGAATGACTTAAACTTTGAATTACATCTTGTGTTAGTTTTTTTTCCACAGAAATTATTGTTCAGATTTTCCATACATGTATTTTAGATATTACTTATTTGAAAATTGACCAGAAAAATGGAGCTAGTCTAGAGCATCTTGGATATTTAACACAGAAATTACCACCCTGACTTAAATGCTTGGCAGACCCTCCCCAAGTCTCTCAAGCTGGTAGTCATTGTTGCTTCTTTTGTTAGATAATAGGAAATAAATTCCCTAATACTTAACTAAAGAATGATCTGCAATAAAAATGTAAAAATTTCACTCTAATTTTATAATTTTCAATAAAAGCACCTATTACTAACCTTTAGTTCAAAACTGAAGCCACCCCCATCTCTGTGTCCCCCATCATTTCATAGGAATTGATCTTTCTTAATTCACTAGCACAAATTCTATGCCATGAGCGTTCAATTATTAACGCTTCTAAAGTCACCTGATTATGTCGGTTACATTTTCGAATAGGCTTGCTTTCTCTTTTAGCCAACAGGACTTTATTCTCTGACTTCAAATCCATGAACTTATGATGGAAGTGGGGCTTTACCTAGCTCGGGCATGGACTGTTGAATGATATTTAATGAAAGAACCAAAAGTATTCAATGGGAAAAAGAAGTCTTTTCGATAAATGGAGCCTGGAAAACTAGATACAGGCCTGAAAAAGAAAGAGGGGGAGGGGAGGGAAGGAGGGAGGGAAGGAGGGAGGGAGGGAGGAAGGGAGGGAGGAAGAGAAAGAAATCGGACTCCTAACTTATACCACACACAAAACCAATCCCAAGTGGATGAAATATCTCAGCAGAAGACCTGAAACCATAAGCCAGCACTTGGGGAAAGTTGGCGGCAACCCTGTAATGATTTCATTTACGTCTAAGCTTATGCCAATCACGGGAAAGTGGCAAGAGTAATAACATCAGATGAAGAGGCATCTACAAAGCAAACGGCCAAAAAACAAGCATAGAGAAGACCTGTGGATAGCGAGGAAACACCCAGGTCTGTGCCCAGAATACACAGGGGATCACAACACTCGGGAGCAACAGCAAAGCAAAGTACCAAAACAACTTGAAATTAAGTTGAGAAAAACAGCAGCAGCAGCAACAGCAAAAGCCATGGCAACAGCAACAACAATTACAACCGCAACAGCAACAACAAACACCAACTCAGATCAGCTTGTTTTCTCTAAGGAAGACTAAAAAATGCCCATACTTAATTATCAGGAAATACAACTCGAAAACACAATGAGGTAGGACTTTAGGTATCTTAGGTGTTACCCAGGTAAGAGATGGCAGATAAAGGTAGGGTTTAAATCAGCAAGTCTCTCCAGAGGACATAAGGTGAAGAGACCTAGAAAAGATCAAAGCTCAGGGCTTATATCCAAATGAAACCATCACCTTGCAGAGTCGAGGCCTTCCTTCCTTCTCCCCCCTCCCCTCCATGGTCATTACAGTACCATTTATAGTAGTGAAGACCTGCTTATAAAATCCCTAGGCATATGCACATCACTACATCATTCTGCCTACTTTAGAGATGACAAGGCTAAGTAAAAAATGCTTATCCATACCCCACCCCTAAAGAACAGCTGCCCATGTCTTGGCCTCAAGAGCAGTATTTTCCCCAAAGTCCAGCTTCAGTATCTGCCTTTAGGAAACACACTCTATTTGTTAATTCACTGATGTTCCACATGGCACCAGGCATTGTACTAGTTCCTTGAGACAGTGAACTAATAAGGTAGACAGTGCCACCAAAATATTAAAATGGCCAACAGGAGAGGTATCAGGTATAAATGTGGAAGCAGCAAACAAAGGACAAAGAAGCTGAAAGACCTTTGGTGAGACAGTCACCGTCACGTGTCTTCCTCACTGATGGAAAAGGAGCTCCCCAAACCTAAGCTAAGAGAACAACTCTGCCCGGGAGTGACTGAGGCCCTCCACCTTCCCCAGTCCAGCTGTCACCTATCTCCATAGCTCATGCCCATGCTCAGGGTACTAAGAGGTGTCTGTATGTTTCCTGACAGAGAGACAGTGAGGCCCTGAGGTGTCTTTAATGAGACACCCAATTCCTGCTGCACCTGTCACTCAAACATAAACACAGGTCCTAACTGCAGCTACAGAAAGGATGTAAATGTAAAAACAATTAAAACACAACGTGACATGGTGAGCACATTATAAAAGCCACTCTATGTGGCTTTTGTGGAACCAGGCAAAATCACAGAAGACCTTAGAATGAACGTTTCTTTACAGATATAGCCTTGTGCACATGTCCTAGGCTTCCTGTGGAACTAAAAGGAAACCATTTTCTTATATTTAAAATCTCTTTATAATAGCTATATCTCTAAATTCCATGAATTATTCTGATGTGGGGTTAAATGCAATTCCGTGTTCATACATCTAATATTAAATGTTTCTCCGGTCTACTTCTCTGTTAGACCTTGCAAGAGGTCTCTGTAAGACCTTGTGTGACTGCTTTGTGTTTGAGCCGTTGTTGGTTTGTTGTATGAGAAGACTTGACTACATCAGCCCTGAGACACAGAAAGAAGACCTGAGAGTCATTTCTTATAATCAACGTACAGGATACATTCTACAGGATATTCCTGCCCGCAACCTCATTGGCCATATTAACAAGGATCTCCCTCGGTGTTTCAGGAGGTGAAGGAGCATTCTCTCTGAGAGTGCGGGCTGCCTCACAGAGCCTGACCGGACAGGCGCGTCTGTCTGTGCTGTCACGAGGATGCTCTGCCTAGCTGCTCACAAGAACATTTGTCACTGGAAATAAAATGTGTGAAATTACCAGAAAGGCCACAGAAGATGTTTTTTGAGCTGAAAATGTGAAATATTTTTGCTATTGGACAAACCATTGAATATGGTGTCTCTTATATAATATGGAGCTTTGTATCTTCTAGTTGTGAAGAAAAGTAACACAAATACATTCAATAACAAGGGATATTATATCAATTGCTACATCCCAAGGAAAGTGTGCCCGGCTGCACAGTTTTGTCACAGTGATAAGAAACTCCAGCACAGCATACTGTGACTTATACATTTAATGACTATATTTAAATATGGATGGATTATACAATATCACAGGCACTTTACTAAATGTGTAGAGAGCCTTTCTGATTAAAAATACTTTTTAGCTGTCAAAATTCAGCCAGTTCTTCATATAGACATCTTACTGCAACAGACGAGAACACAAGCTGACTGTGGGAATCCCAGCCATCCAGCTGTCCCTAAGCTGGATGCACACCGATGCTTTCATTAGCCCAGCCTTACAGATCATAAAATGGAGGCATGACTGTAGTTGGCCAGAGAGCAAGTCAAAGAGCTGGGAGTGTGTGGCTACCTAGGCACAAACAAGACACACAGTCACTGTACCTCCTGGAACTTGAATGGAGGATGTGGTATAAATAAACTTCATGTCAAAAGGAACTATAACTAAAAATAAAATAGACTAAAGGGCAATGTATTTAGAAATGTGAAAATATAAAATACACAATCCATATATTCCTCTGATAGAAAGCACAAAGAAAATTGGTTCTTTCATTACAATAAATGTAAGTGAGCTAATCCTATGTGCTGAAAGGTAGTGTTGAGAAAGTGTAACACCTAAGAAAGCCGGTATGTATTTTATTTCTAAGACAGGCAGTTAAATCATTAGGGCCAAATGTTGGAAAGGACAGGAACATATTGCCTGAAGAACAGTAACCCTAGAGGTGTCAAACAGAAGGAATGCAAAGTGTCTGTATTCATATTACACACGATAGACTTGAACACGGAGTATAACAGAGCACAGTGACCTCTCAGGGACACCTCTGCGATATTCAGTTTGATGATAGAATAATTCTTGGTATGTTATACACATCCGATAAAAACAACCTCACAATTTCTGAGGCAAAAATCAAGGAAGTCACAAGAACTAGTAAACCCATACTACATGGGGCATTATAGCAGCACTTATAAAATTAGCAATAGTTCAAAGTTTAAAACAAAATAAGGTTTCAGTATGGGTGACGTGACACAATTAGCAAGCTCAATGGAAGGGATGTGCAGAGAGTTTTACATACGACAAGTACAGATTGCAACACCTTTCAAGATTCTTGGAGCACACACACAACAAACTATCGACATGCTAACACAGGAAGCACGGATCTTAACATCAAAGTCTTAACATCATGTAACAGTTTTGCTTTTTTAGGTGGAGAGAAAAGGGCAGTTTTTCTAAATGGAACTCAGTAGCACCTTTACTTTGTGGGGAGTGACCTGGAAGTCGAGATCTACGCGATGGACTTTAGACAATGACCAGTTGTCTCAGAAAGGGAATCTCCATTTCCATTAGAAACACAACCTTATTTCTGAAATATGATCCTTGTCTTTTTTTTTTTAAGTGTGCTTTGCCATTGATAAGTGGGATCATTAAAATCTGTGTTTGTTCTAATTAATGTGTGGGAGGTTGGCAGAAGAGAGAGGTTATTGAATATTATGGAGTGGTTAGAGATTCAAAGCTGTACCATTTATAAGACAGTACTGCTAGGAAAAACAATCGAGAAGAATAGATAAAACCTGCCGCAGTTTCAGAAACACAGAGCTCTTCGTATAGAAAGCACGAAGAGCTCAGAAGAAAAGCATCAAGAGCCTTGGATAAGTTCTTCCCTGAGACAGGAGAGGACACAAAACAACAAACCTTTCCACATATTTCAAACTAGCGCATATGTATTATAGAATTGTTATCAGACACTTGGGAGGAAACCTGAGAAACCAAGTATATGAACCACGAAGAGCGAGAAACAGGCAGGCTGCTCTCAACTTGTAAAGATATTGATAAAAAGTAAAATGTTCAGAATTTTAACTAGATTTTATCAGGTGTCTGATATCTTGAGCTCTGAAGCACTTGTAACTGATTCTAAATATGACAAATGAGGAAAGGCTATTCATATATATATATATATGACATATATATGACACACATATATGACATAATATGACATATATATGACATATATGTATATATATGTCATATTAATTCTATATGAAATGTTACTGCTAAAACAATTGCTGAGGTAGCTTTTACTCAAATTTATAAAGCAAACAGTTATCTAGTGCACCATACTGCAGTTAAAAATACCCGAAATAAGACCAATGGAAGTGTTCAGTATTGACCACACTTCTATCTATGGAGAAGGAAGACTCACAGTGAACACCTCCAGCCTCTTAGCCCATCTGCCTTTTCTTCCCCAGTCCACATCATCAGTGGAGACAAAAGTATTTACCTCTGATAAATTTCATTGTGTATTTAAAACATGAAATCTACCAAGATCCCCCAAAATCCAAACATTCAAAAATATGTCCATTCACACTGTGTCTAAGGGGGCTGCTAACATGCTCCCAGCTGACCCAGAGGAAATGGTGATGTGTCACATGTCTTAAAGGTCATTTGTCTTTCTAAGTGATTACTTCTTATTATCTAGAACAGGCTTGATGGTGGTTGCATAGCTAATCCCCATACAGAGTACACCTGGTTCCCAGCACCACACAACAGACCTCAGCTTGCTTTAGCCTGAAAGCAGTTCACCAGAGGGACGGGTTATCAGGAAAACCAGCCAAGGTATCACTATGTAGATACAGTGTTTCAAAGTACAATGAAAACCAGTATTCCAATTCCATCAGCAAGTGGGTCTCTTGATGTTCTCTAAGTGTTTGCTGACAGTCTTCCTGTTAGGTCTTTCTCCCCCATACATCTCCCTGTTTGGGAAGTCTTTTCACCACCTACTTTAGAGAAGCGGAGGAGAGGAGGAGAGCAAGCCAAGGTCAAGAGCCGAGGGAACCCATATGGAGTTAACAAAAATGTTCGGTTAAGGACAGAGGATGGAGTTTTGGGGTGGAGAAAAGGGATAAGGCCATGTCAGTGAAATAAATACATGGCCAATAAGATGAACATTGTAAAAAGAGCAAGAGAACACCTCTTTGTCTTCACAATTTCAGAGCTACATTAAATGTTCAATCACTACTTGCTGCATCTTCTCTTCTAAGTAGAAATGTGCTCCACTCTTCTCTCCATTTTGGAACTCCGGTAGGTATTAAACGGCAATTTACATGTGATTTGCATCTTTTTTTGTACTTGTGGTTTTGGTAAGTCTTCCAAACCTAATGACTGTTCCTTTGGCCAGCGACATAAATGCTATAATCACACAATTATTGCACTGGGAACAGTTTAATTCAGCATTTTGTTCTCAACCTCAGAACAATTACTCAACAATTTCGGTTAACCAGGGACTAAGCTAGCTGCCTGGAGAGAAGCGGGGTACTCACAAGCCCCATTGTCTTACATAAAGGCAGCTACTAGGTCTGCAGGACCTCCCTGGTCCTATAGTGCCCACTTCAGCCTCTCCTCTCTGCACTCACAGGAACGAGACTGAAGATCCCCCTCTCTAAGGACTTGCTACTTGTTTGGTGATTTGACATTTCACAGTTTTCACGGTGAGGCGTTTTGGTTCTTCGAAACATTGACCACCATGATAGCGTGATACAAAGAGCGGCATGTTTATGGCTGTGAGTTTAAAACTCTTCTTTACAGGGATCCAATGAAAGAGGCCTCAGAACCATGGGCCCCTCTCAGCCATCTCTAAAATGCCACGGCCTCCAGACAGTGCAACAGCCTGGGTCAATCTGCATTCTGTGTTTTTAAATTTTAAGTGAGAAATGTAAGGGGTCGACATAACCAGAGCTGTTTAGTTTCTTTAGGTGTCTTATCTGAGGCAAAGAGAAGCCTACAAGGATGGACACACGGCTCTAAAACCCTTGGAGGTAGAGCTTTCGACAGTATACCTGTAGAGAAAACCAAAGCTCTCTGGAATCAACATCTCCGAGTGCCTCTCAGGAGCACAGGCTCACGGTGCTACTGGGGGATCGTCTTGAAATTACTGCATACACAGGAGGCAAAGGTGAGCTGTGTAGAGGACAGAGAGCCAGCATAGCTCACACAAGCCTCGTTTCCCTCGACTCCATTAGGATAGTGTTCTTTGTTTCTTCTTTTTATTTGACTTTCTACCTTGAAGAGCAGATAGGTGGGGAAACCAGAGGGACTTTAACGGACACGATTCAAGGAATCCCGACTTAGGTTAAACAGCACAGGTTCTGTCTCACTACCTTGAAATCCAGAAGCAAAAACAGCAGGCCCAAGAAACCTGTCCACACATTCATGTGACCAAAGGGACTCACGAAGCGAACCACGCTGATGAAGGCATTGTTAGGTCCACATCACCCTCACTGAGGAGGGCTGCTCTACAAGAGCTGAAGTTTGCTCTTTCCAAATGCAATTTTAAGCTTCAATGGGCTCTCTCGAAACATATGCTAAGGTAGAAGAATACTAATTAAGAAGGTTGGTTACAGAGGCTTAGGATCACACACCCTGAACAGAGCCTTCTCTAAGTACTTCAGTAGCCCCCTCCATCCAGGTGTCTCCCAGGAAACATCTAGAAGCCATGAGTGAAAATCAGGCCAGTTTGCTCTGTAACAGATGATCAGTATTAGAGACCAAAGTGTGTGATATAGTAGAAAACATTATGCCCAGCCAATATAAGCATGAGCTCAGTTATCACGGTATCTTATTGATTATATATATGACAATAATACACTAGCCACACCACTACTTCTGTGTTCACAGTAAAAAGCCAAGCATGACCGTCTTCTACAGAAAAGTAATGGAGCTCATTTCCCTTTGAACACGACACCCATTTAGCATGTAGTCTAAGTCACGGGTAAAATTCCTAAGTCCTTAATCCAGGTACTTCAGTGAGATAAAATTATACAGTGAACAGTTGTAAAGCAGAATACAGTCTATAAAAAGAAGATGCCAAAATAGTATCAGGGTTTTTTTTTTTTGAATGAAAATAACTCAACTTAGTGCAACATTTATGCTAAAAAATGAGCCAAATATTAAATTCAGAATGACAAAAATTGGCTATATCTTCACCACGTCTTGGTTAATTTGGCTGAGATCCAGTTTCCCGATATTATGACCATCCTGGAGCCCCAGTAAGCTTTTTATTTATTTATTTTTGTATTGCATAAAAATACGAGCCCAAGAAGGGAAAATGTGAAACGGATGACATATTTTAGAACAGCTTCTCTGGGAATACAAAAATATTCCCCAACTCAAAACGGAAACAAATAGAAGAGGCACCAAAACCATGCCAATTGGCGACTCTCTAATGCCATTCAAACTGGCAAATACTGGGCTCTCGAATGGATTTTAATTATTCAAAAGAAAACTAGGAAGTGGTTCAAATATCAATTGCTTTCACAGAATCACAAAATCTCTCTGAAGAGAAGCATATGACACCTTGCTCCTTCATCCCATCACACGGCAGCCGTTACCTGGCGTGGGCGCCAATCTCTCTGAGTGGGACAGCTCTGGATAAGGAAGCTTTCCTTTTTTTTTTCCTTCCCTGTATCCCTCCAGATTGCATTTTGCCCATCGAACATGATTTCCCATTGGTGCAGAATAGAAAATGTGTGTGGACACATATGTTTACTGTTGGAAACTGGAAGAAACAGGAACACTGACTAAAGCAGACTTCGCGGGTATTTATCCTTAAGAATAGATTCCAGAGACGAGTGAAAATGGCTGCTCTTGACAGCCAGCTTCTCCACGCTAGAGCTTTTCGAGAGTTGATTCCAGGGTCAAGTAACACAGGGGTCACTGGAAACCCAGTCTGTTACAGAGGATTTACTTTATAGTGCAAACTCTTTCTACGTCTTACACTGAGTCACAGCTTTCTGACATCTAAACATTTTCCAATCTACGGTAAATAGGAGTGAGGCGTGGGAGTGCCCTTTAATCTCCAAATCTGCATGGGCTTCCACGTGTGCTCAGGAGGAGCTAGACTGGCATTCTCAAAGCCGAAGTTCTTCAAATTGAGGCAATCGGATTCACTACCCTCACAACAGTGAGCTATGTGGCTGCTGCCTTTCTGTGTAGCCGCACAACTTTAATCACCCACGTACAGCCTGGTCCTCAGCAAGGAGAGGTGCAGGTTGTCTCTCAAGAGAAGAGAGCATTCCCGATGACTCAAAAATTCCAATTAAATGTTTAATAAGCAAGGGATTCACAGACTTTTAAATATAACCAAGCCCTTTAAACCATAAACTCCAGGCTGCATATTGAGCCTGCTCACCCTGAGTCTTTCATTCCACAGAAGTCATGGGCCCTATGGTCTGTTCCTGGTAACACTCAATATTAGCAGTCACACAATAGAGAGCTTTATATGTTTTCAATGGTCCATATCCAGTAAAACTGCCTAAACACACAGAGTAATGGGCTTGGTCTCCAATAATTCAGGAAGACTCTCTCACAGTTGCCCAGGCATATGACCATCTCTGCTATGGCTGAAATAAAGCTTTGGGGACCATTGCCTCTGAATCAATGTTATGGGTTAGTTTTAGTACTTTCGGGCTTTTGTTATTTTAACGGAAGTTTTAGCTTAGGTTTCAATCAGCCTATGGCTGGTCACTGTTTACATATGAGCCCCTTGCCCCAGAATATTTGAGATAACAGCAGTATTTCCATCTACTACAAAAAGTTTTAAAAATATATTTTATTTTTAAAATTTGCTCTGTGTGTGTATGTGTGCAGCTGTATGTGGGCGCGCGCGCGTGTGTGTGTGTGTGTGTGTGTGTGTGTGTGTGTGTGTGTGTGTGTGTGTGAATGTAGTACCAGAAGAAGGCGTTGGATTCCCCAGAGTTACAGGTGGTTGTCAGCTGCCTGTTATGGGTGCTGAAGAGCGAGTCCCAATCCCTTGGGAAGGCAGTGTGTGCTCTTAAGTGCTGAGAAGTCTCTCCAGCTCTTTATACATAATCTTGAAAATCCTTTAAGAATTATCAGACCTTCAAGACCCACACTCAACCTCCTCCTGTAGATCTGGGGGCTACAATTATGCTGACATCTTGTCCAAAAATGCCTTTGAACATGGGCCTTTGGGGCTGCCAAGTGTGGCCTGACATTCCTAATGCAACAGTGGAATTAATACATAAGGCTCCTCTCTGTTCTCTCACACTCAGTCACCTTTAATATCAGTTGTACTCAGAAAATTATTTTTCAGATATATGACATTAGTGGCAGGTTTTCAAGTCTACTGTGTCATTAAATAATCATAGGGCTCTAGCTCTGTTTAATCACACACTCCCAGGCAGAAGACAATGAAATTCCTACGTTTACTCAAAGCAGGTTCAGTGAGCAGTGCACTGCTATCAGGGTCGTTTGACTGCATGGCAGTCATAAAAATCCAAGTCATGAAGTGAGGGTGGCTGTAAGTTATGGGACTGGTTTAGCTCGTGCGTAGAACCGCAGCTTCTTTAGTTCACCCTCTCCTGTGCACTCTCCCTCTCCCTCTCCCTGTCTCTGATTCATTTCCTCGCACTTTGGCGAGTGATCAGAGATCCTCTGCCTAATATTCTAATATTCCCCCCAAGTAATTGCCATCAGCTGGGTCTTACTTTTGTTATGTTTTAATGAAATGATTCTATTATTAACTAGGGGGAAAAAAACCCTTCTCAATATGCCGACGGTCATGTCAAGGCTGGTTGGATATAACTTATATAAACTGATGTGGATCAAAAGTAAGTTTTACATTTTCAAGTTTTCAAGTTCTGGGTGTCTGTGAGAGGCAGGGCAGAAATCTGGTTGCTGCATTTATTTCTCTTTTATATGTGCCATATACAGATAACCCAGAGACAATCTTATAGAACTTCTAAAAGTAATTTTACTCAAAATGCAGATTTCACACTGTGATCTTTGTCACACGAGGCATCGTTTCCTTGTTTTGTATCTGGGAGCCTTTCACAGGTTTGAATTTGTTTGTTTGTTTGTTTGTTTTTGTTTCTTTGTTTGGTTTTTTGAGACAGGGTTTCTCTGTATAGCCCTGGCTGTCCTGGAACTCACTTTGTAGACCAGGCTGGCCTCGAACTCAGAAATCTGCCTGCCTTTGCCTCCAGAGTGCTGGGATTAAAGGTGTGCGCCACCATGCACAGCACAGGTTTGAATTTTTAGATCTGGAGCCTTGTTGCTACTTTCCTCGTTGCTGTGACCAAACACCTGGCAATAAGGCAATGAGCAACTTCCTGGGGAAGTGCTGACATTGGCTTCCAGGATTAAGGCTCAGCCCACCCAGTGGGGAAGGTGTGGTAGCTGGGGCTTCTGGGTTGGCAGCAGCAGGAGGCTGCCTGCTCACATAGCCACAGACCAAGAAGTCAAAGAGAAGTGGACGGGAGTCCAAACCTGAAGAGCCAGCGGCTAGTTTCCTCCAGCAGTGACAACCCTCCTCCTACAGATTCCTGAGATGGCTCCACCCACTGGGGAACCGAGTGTCCACTCTCACCCATGGGCCCGTGGGGGCACTGCACATTCAGATCAGGGCAGGAGTGTTCATGCAGATGCTGGGAAATCACGGGATTCTGAGATCTTGAGAAAAGGAAAGACCTCAGAGCTAAGCCTTCTATATAGTCTTACACATCCCGTTTCAACCAGGAGTTTCTGAAACAGTTAAAGGAACGACGGGAATAGATGAGTTTATTCTTTTAATACATGCAAAAAATGATTATTTAAAGGCCTGGCTTCAGCAATAGTGTCGGGGTTTGGTGTCTGCTAACGGGATGGATCCCAAGGTGGGGCAGTCTCTAGATAGCCTTTCCTTCAGTCTCTCCTCCATTTTTCTGTCCCTACATTTCCCCACTCAGGATGATATTTTCTTGTTCCATCCATTTGCCTGCAAAATTCATGAAGTCGTTTTTAATAGCTGAGTAGTATTCCATTGTGTGAATGTACTACATTTTCTGTATCCATTCTTTCATTGAGGGACATAAGGGTTATTTATAATAGCTTCTGGCTATTATAAATAAGGCTGCTATGAATTAATATAGTGGGGCATGTGTCCTCGTTATATGTTAAGACATCTTTTGGGTATATGCCCAAGCTCACAAATAGCAGCCTAGTATGGCTGATCTCTGAGAGGCTCCACTGTTACCACACTAAGGCAGAAGCAGACACTCACAGCCAATCATTGGACTAAGCTCGGGGACCTCACTGGAAAAGCTAGGGAAGGAAAGAAGGAGCTGAAGGGGATTGCAGCCCCATAGGGAGAACATCAGTATCAACTAACTGGATCAGCCAGAGCTCCCAGGGACGAAACCACCAACCGAAGAGTACACATGGGTGGGTCCATGGCTCCAGCTGCATATGTAGCAGGGGATGGCCTTATCTGGCATCAATAGGAGGGGAGACACTCAGTGCCGTGGAGACTTGATATATATATATATAGGGGAATAATAGAGGGGTGAGGCAGGAGTGGGTGGGGGAGCACCTTCTTAGAGGCAAAGGGGAGGAGGGGGATGAGATGGGGGGGTTCGTGGAGAGGAGACTGGGAAGGGGATATTTGAAATGGAAATAAATAAAATGATAAATTAATAATAACAATAACAACAACAATAATAACTAGACCTAGCTTCTCCTGTTTTCAGTTTTGAGAGATGCTTCGGGCCATTTGAAGCCCATTCTCTACTGTTTCTGGTCAGTGTGTTCTTTCCTCTTCCACAAGAAGGGCTGTGCACTTTCCTTCAGGTCCAACTACAGTGGCCAACATGGGGCAGTTTTAGATCTCCAAGCTGCTGCAAGGACTTTATGGTGTGCTACCATGGAGCAGGCTTTAAATGACAAGGCCATTGGGCACTGCTGAACCGACTCCTCAGTGGCTCTGGCTGACACCCTTCATCCCAGCACACACTCCCCTCTCCATCCTGCTGCTTCCAGAAGGTGTTAATTCATTAATTAATACTATTTTGAGCTTTGGGTGTTCAGACACCTGATAGGGTGAATTCCACTATTTTAACTTATTTATTTGCACACGCCTCTTTCAGGATGTACACCTTCCCGCCAGCTTCCTGCCTGTACCTCAGGCACCTGATAGGGTGAATTCCACTATTTTAACTTATTTATTTGCACACGCCTCTTTCAGGATGTACACCTTCCCGCCAGCTTCCTGCCTGTACCTCAGGCACCCCATGGTACCTGATGAGCAAACTCAATTCTACAGAGACTGAGAGAGTACAGTGCAGAAATTAGATGGTCATTGGTGATGGGAGACACACAGAGGGGAGAGAAATGAAAATGGAAAATAAGGGTTTGTAAGTATTAGTCCAGGATAAATTATTTTAAGGTAATTAACTCCCAATCTGCTGCCCAAGGATGTATTTTTGAGATTCATGCAGACTTGATGCTCATTTATAAGGACCTCAAATTCAAAGGGAGAGAGAGAGAGAAACAGAGACATAGACAGAAAGAGACAGAGACACACAAAGAGAGAGAGAGAGAGACAAGAGACAGAGAGAGAGAGAGAGAGAGAGAGAGAGATCTTCCATAAGGAATTGGCTTGCCACACCATTATCTTTCCAATCTTTGCAAGATTTGAATCTGTCCTTTGAGTTATTCTCCATTGTTTAAATTGTTCAGTCTCGGTGAAGCCTGACGTTCTTCATGGCTTTGCTCAAACAAAACTCTACCTGCCTCTAGATTCCATAGTTGCTTTCTCCCTCATTAACTCCCCAATGCTTAATTTTAATTTCCCTGTGGATGTGTTGCACATTTTGTGAATTATTATTATTGTTCTAACTTCCAGAGTAGAATGAAGATGATTTTCCTAATTGACGTAAGAAGCGGGTGTTCTACATAGGCACTCCTTCACAGTTCTACAGAGCAGTTCAAACTTGACTCTTAGACCCTTTCACATGGTACCAGCTGTTTAAAGTTTTTCTTGCCTTCTCATCATTAAAATGCATGTTTATTCTTTCTAAATATTCAGGTTTTATTTGTATCGTTTGATGTATAAACCATATTATCAATAGGACATGGCCCACCTTACTTCGCTCTGCAATAATTAATGATATGATTGATGAATATATAACCAGTGTTATCAAAACTAATTACATAAAAGTGTTTTGAGAAGCATCTTTACTGATATATATTGGATATAGTGTTTAAAATAATTCTTGTTTTATATACCATGTCTTCCAAAACATTGTACCCAAGAGACCTAACAATTGAGAGATGCCTGGTAAAGACATCTTTATTGATGGCTCCTCCCTCCCTCCCTCCCTTCGCACTCCTCCCCTCTCCCTTCCTCCCCCTACACAGTACAATACTATTCACTTTGCATCTTATAATCTAAGTATAGTATATCAGTATATTTCACTATTAGCACTCAAGCATCTATGATAACATATTCCCCAGTAAGTTGAAATACATATCACACCTACTTCCTGGTGTGCACACCCTTGGCCTCAGGGTTTGTATTTACAGAATGAACGACTACTGTTCCTGCTTTAGCCCAGAGTTTGGTTCCCTTTTTAAAAATCTTTTAAGTCTTTTTAGAAATCACTCCTCTAACCTTAACACTTTCTGCTCTTCTTTCATGCTTCTTTGCGTTTTAGGTTTCTCTCAATAATGGCCTGTGGGTCATCTTATTTTCTTACATAGTTTAATAAACTGTTTCAAGATATAAAGTGTTTAATTCTCTGCATATTTTGACATAATGTTTTAAAAAGTTGTTGTTTTCTGTTTTTCTAGCTTTTATATCAGCCTTTTTCATCACTGTCGATGATTGGACGACAGCATCATCATCATCTCCTTTGGGAAGTTTTGAATTTTATTTCCTTTTGCTCTTCTGTGCCAGCAGCTTAGATGTGACTCACTCACTTCCTGTACTGACCTTTGAAGATTTTCTCTACACCTGAAAATTTAAATATCTAATGTTATCCGCATATGAAGAGAAGGTAAGGATGTTTTGGATCTTACCACTGCCTCCTGACAACTACTATTATTTTTCAATATTTCAGTTTGCCTATTTTCTTAATGATATAATTTCAAACTACGATGTATTAATAGAACCTTGAAGTCATTAAAATGTGTCTCAAGCATTTGCATACTAACATGGCAGCCCACATTAGGCTGGAATTTGAACAAATTCAGCGACTTTGTCCAAGGTAAGTCAAAATGCCAGGGTTTATGGATAATCACAATTATTTCTCCTGGTAGCCTTTAACACCGTTTCCTTTGACATGTTATAACTTTGAACAATGAAAAAGTATAAGTGCATTTGATTTTATTTGAATAGCTTGAAAAGATTGTTCTTCATACAGCTACACTTACGTTGTTGGTGTTTTTAAATGAGTTCTAGGACATTCTCTGCTATTCTCTCTTTAAATCTGTCATCTCTTTTATATGTTATATAATGATGGACTCCACTTAGATGCGTAGAGGAACTTCACCTACTCTCACATGTCATTATTTCTCAATTTTGTTTCTGAGTTTATAATATTCTTCAGCTTTCTCATCCAATTGAGGGTTACCTGATGAATTCTATCTAATCAAGGGCTTAATCAAATCATTGACATTGCTTCAGAGGTTATATTTGTAGAGATGTATTAAATATAATTAAGTTTTTAATATTCCTTGTAGAGTTTAGATGGACACATGAATTATACAGTCAGCAACAATGCAGCATTTGTTGGAATGGTCCCCTCACACATACACTGGTCCCCTCTCACACACCCTGGTCCCCTCACACACACCCTGGTCCCCTCATACACACCCTGGTTCTATGACACACACCCTGGTCCCCTCACACACTCTGGTACTGTGACACACACCCTGGTCCTCTGACACACCCTGGTCTTGTGACACATACCCTGGTCCTGTGACACACACCTTGGTCCTATCTTACACACCCTGGTACCATCACACATACATACCCTGGTCCCACCACACACACCCTGGTCCTGTGACAAACACCCTGGGCCTCTCACACACACCCTGGTTCCCTCACACACACACACCCTGGTCCCATCACACACACCCTGATCCTGTCATACATTCTGTACCCTCTTCCTGCCCCTCACTGACCACTGAGTAGCTTTTCAATCAATGAATTTTTGATGCTGTAAACTTAATTTAAGCGATATAGTCTGTGAGCTTTTAGTTATTTAGTTTAGTTTATCTCACTTGCATAATGATTAGGAGACAGATCCACATTTCCTGTGTCTCTCTAGACTATTCTTTTGGATGTCCACCACATGTTGTCTTTTTGCTTTGGGGAGATACGACAATTCATCTATCCATTTGATGAAGATCTGGGTCTTTAAATTTGGAGAGATTATGATTAAACTGTTGTGATTGCTTATGCACAACTTTTCTTATGGAAATTTAACTTTAATTTTTAAGTTGGGTAGGATTGCTGATTATGAGTGTAAATTTTTAAACATACAAACAAATACTGTCAAAATGTTTTCTTAAATCAACATGCTATTTAAATTCCCACAAACAATATTCTCAGAAAGTCAGGTTATGTGCAGCCTTTCTCTCTGGAGTAAGGCCCACCCTATCAAGGTTAGCCAGGCCTACATGCTCTCCAATGCTTGACTTCGGGGTCAATTCATTCCTCTTTCACTGCAAAAGATGACTGTATTTTTAATGTACTTGTCTGTCATCCTTATATCTTCTTTGGTTGAAAGTCTGTTCATTTCTTTCAAACATTTTAATTTAGTTACATCTCATTTTATTCTTGAGTTTGGGGAGATCTTGGTATTTTTTTTATAACTTTTCTCAGTTATGTGTGGGTTTTTTTTTTAAATGTTTTCCTGTCAGTCTGTGGCTTGCTTTTTCATCTTGTTTGCAGTTTAAAAAGAAACAATTTTAACACTGATGAAAGCAAATTCATTATCTCCTCTTTCCTTTGCTGGGGGCTACTTTTGATCATCTTGACCTAACACAAGGTCACCAAAATAATCCTATACTTTGTTTTCTTGTTAACTTATGGTTTCTTTTCATACATACATATGTGTGTGTGTGTGTGTCTGTGTGTGTGTGTGTGTGTGTGTGTGTGTCTGTGTGTGTGTCTCTGTGTGTGTCTGTGTGTGTGTCTGTGTGTGTATCTATGTGTATGTTTAGGGTCTGATGCTGTAGTCCAGGAGTAGGGCTTAGTCAGCTATGTGATGGTGTTCCCTTGAGGGGACACTAGGACTCTGACAGCTCGCCTTCCTCTCCCTTCCTGTGACCATGCAGTGAGCAGTCTTTCTCAGGGTGAGCTCACATAAGGCAAGCACAAAACAGTGGCCCAGTGAACTTGAATTGAAGATCCATGAGCCCCAAGGGCCTTTCCTTCCTAAGGTCTGTCTCTGAGGCTGGCCACCAAGCCAAAGCTGGCTGACAGTGGTATCAGCTTCTCCCTCTTCTTGTCTTCTTTGAACCTGCTCATCCATTACTTCCTTTCATTGTAATTCTACAAGTCTTCCATGTCTTTTGACTCATTTTAAAAATTGTCTATCTGTCTCCTGTGAGGCTTTCCCAGTGCCTGGCAAACACAGAAGTGGATGCTCACAGTCAGCTATAGGATGGAACACAGGGCCCCTAATGTAGGACCTAGAGAAAGTATCCAAGAGCTGAAGGGGTCTGCAACCCTATAGGTGGGACAACAATAGGAACTAGTCAGTACCCCCAGAACTCGTGTCTCTAGCTGCATATGTAGCAGAAGATGGCCTAGTCGGCCATCATTGGGAAGAGAGTCGAGGCACCTTGGTCTTGCAAACTTTATATGCCCCAGTACAGGGGAAAGCCAGGGCCAAGAAGTGGGAGTGAGTGGGTAGGGGAGCAGGGCAGGGGGAGGGTTTAGGGGACTTTGGGGATAGCATTTGAAATGTAAATGAAAAAAATCTAATAAAAAATAAAATTAAAAAAATTATCTCATGCTTTCAAGAAGTTTTAAATACCTTTTTACACAATTCAAATTTTGCCTGTCTCTAACATAAGGAAAATGTATTCTGTATGTTTACCTTGTAAACTGTATCCCTTCTCTACTCTGTAGGTAGTATTAACTAGTTTAAGAAAATAGATTTGTTAGGGTTTCCCACTTATACCGCATCATTTGTGAATGAACACACTGTGATCATAACCTCTGTATTGGAGTGTTTCTTAGCATCCATCGACTTCTTACAGTGAAAGGAGTAGCTATAGGACAATAATTAATAAAATGTTTACAAGGGAAATGTCCAATATTCAATATCAAAACATTATGGAAATAATTAATACATTTGAGAAAGAATCCCTTTATCCTTATTTTGTGCACGGGGGTTTACTCTAACGGGGTGTCAAATTGTGTCGGAGTCTTTCTCTGGATTCATTAAAATAATTTTTCTGTGGTACGCTATTTGTTACAAATAATCATTTGTTTAATCTGCTAAATCTCTTTGTTTATTAATTAATTTGCATTACCATTTAACTATGAATAGTTTCTCATTTTAATTGCAGCTCCTCCCCTGGACAATTCATTAGTTAAGTCTCTGTTGAATTTCCAAATAAATTGGTATTATATTTTGTCCAGAAAACATATTTTAAAATAATTTCATACATTGAATTTACCAAGACTTTTAATGATCCAGACCATAATCTTGTTTTTAAATTTGTTTATAAAAGAATAATCATTCTGCAATGGGCCAGTTTATTGCTCTGTAAATGTGCGTAGGAATAAAGAGGAATGTCATATCTTCCAAGATAACTCATCTTCCAACTTTGTTACACCAGTGATAGAGAAAGGTATTGAAATATCCAACCATAATTGTAAATTTGTTATGTTAATCCTTTTAATTATATCACATTGTACCCATTCGTAGGTGTACAGATGCTTAGAATTATTTTATGTCTTTTGATGATATAACCATGCTGTCCTTATGAAATGTCTTGATATTTGATTTTTTTTTTGTTTTGAGATTCATTTGATTTTAGGAAAGCTGTCTAAAGTTTCTTTCCCTTAATGTTTGTGTGGTATAACTTTTCATGGTCTTTCTCTTTAAATGACCTGAATGTTTATAAATTAAGTTGTTTACTGAAACAACAAATTGGTAAGAGGTTACCCTTGCCTTAAAAAACAAAACAAAACAACAAAAAACAAAACAATGGTCTAATCTAAGAATTATATTGTGCCGCATGTGTTTTGACTTCACTTCAGTCTTTGTTTCTTTAATCATACGTTGTAGTAAGCTTGGGATCTAAATTAGAGATATCTTCCTTAGATATGCCTTTCTTCATGAAGAAAGCTTTTCACAGGCAGTGTTAAAGGTGAACCTATAAGATAGTATTATTGAATTTAAAAAATATTTGCAAAGGCCAAGAGTGGTAGAGTATATTTGTAATTCCAGTGATACCGAGGCCGTAGGATTGCATAGTCTACATTGCAAGCTCTGGATTAAGTCAGCCTGCTACACAAGGACACTCTGTTTCAATCAAAACTGAATAGGACAAAAAAAAAAAAAGGAAAGAAGGAAGGAAGGAAGAACAGAGAAGGAGGAAGGAGGAAGGAAGGGGAAGGGAGGGAAGAGGGCAGAAGTGAAGGAAGGAAGGGAGGGAGGAAGGGAGGGAGGAAGAGAGAGGGAGGGAGAGGGAGGGAGGGAGGGAGAGAGAGAGAGGGATACAGACAGACAGACAGACAGACAGACTAAGGGGGAGGGAGGGGGAGTAAGGGAGAGAGGGAGGGAGGGAGAAAGGGAGGAAGGAAGGAAGGAAGGAAGGAAGGAAGAAAGGAAGGGAGAGGGAGGGAGAGGGAGGGAGGGAGGGAGAGAGAGGGAGACAGACAGACAGACAGACAGACAGACTAAGGGGGAGGGAGGGGGAGGGAGAGAGAGAGAGAGAGAGAGAGAGAGAGAGAGAGAGAGAGAGAGAGAGAGAGAGAGAGAGAGAGAGAGACTAAGGGGGAGGAAGGGAGAGGGAGGGAAGAAGGGAGGAAGGTTGCCTTACTTTCCCTGGTCCACAAAGGAATATTTGTCTTGAAGTCTGATGTGAGAGAAACATTGCATATAATTTCTAGAAAATCTGATTATCAGCATTTACGTGTTTCTGTTGTATCCTTTCCCTTGTTCTGGATGCACTGACATGCCTTTAAGACAGCAATCTTTCATGCCCCATCTTCCATTCTTAAGATGCTATAGAGGAGCCCTGTAGACTCTGGACCTCAAAGGTGGAGCCCTTCGGGTGCTCCAGTAGCTCCCACTGAAGAGCAAGCAGTGCTGCTGCTTTAAGGCCTTAGTGGGGTTGATCTCCACGTGTGTGTGTGTGTGTGTGTGTGTGTGTGTGTGGTGTGTGTGTGTGTGTGTGTGAGAGAGAGAGAGAGAGAGAGAGAGAGAGAGAGAGAGAGAGAGAGAGAGAGAGAGAGACCACAGGAGAAGGCCATCGTTCCTGTTAGTATGCAGAGCTCTAGTTTCTGTGCTGGCCGCTGTCTTGAAGATTTTCTTCCATATGCTCACTGTGAGATTTTTTTCTTTTTAACTCTGGTAAGAGCAGAAATGTATTGCAAAGCATTTTAATACGGAAACTTAACTGTTGGTTAACTCAGGGCCTAGGCACACCCTTACCTTCCAACTACCTCGGTGACAAACCTGGCAATTGGGGTGCAGTGTTAAGGGACACAGAAGCCAAGCACACTGTCCTGGCAAAAAGTACTCAGAGAAAGAACAGCTGCCTAAGGTGGTGGGCTCTGCCATTCCCAAAGTTGAAGCATAATAGAGAAGGTGAGGAGAAGCTTGCTCAGTTGCTCACTGCTTTATGAAGCGGAGAGCATGCTAATCACGTCAGTAATCGTGTAGAGACGGTTCAGAGCCACAGAAGTTATTCAAGGAAAATAAGAAAGCTGGAAACAATTACCTAGACACCGGAGAATAGTAAGGATGGATTTTTCACTCCACCGTGGCTAGTTGTGAAACACTCAATTTTTTTATTGTGTTGATGGCTAATAAGTGTTCCAGAATCCTCCAATGAAAGCACAGCCATTACCCTAGTCTCAGAACTCATGGAGACATTACAAGTTTTAAAGAAATTCAAAAGCAAAATTTCCCTGAGCTATTTGGACTCATTTCATCTGTCATTTTGGAGTGAGCAAACACATTCTCAAGACACGTCAAGGAAACAGAGGGTTCCTCCACAGCCTCTGAGTTAGAGGTCTTAATCACTGCGATTATGGTTTTATTCCATATAGATCTCCCTTTGCAAGCACTTCTGAAAAGACTCTGATCATTGCCAGCACGTGCCAACCCACATGGCACAGGCACCACATCTTCATGTCTCAGAGCACCTATATAACCACAGTCCAGTATAATCTAGTATAGCACACTGCCCAGGAGCAGTTAGAAAAATAGAAATCTGGGGTGGGGGGCATCCTGAAACCTTCCCCATTTGTTAATGAAAAGCATCTTTCATTTAAGTTGCAGTTAATCATTTTTCGTATTTAATTTTTTGTATGTGTGCATGTATATGTGCATGCTAATGTATGTGGATGTGTGTGTGCATGAAAGATAGGAAGGAGAAGGAGAGAAAGAGAGAAACCAGGGTCAACGTTTTTCCCAGTCACTCTTTTCTTTTTGAGACATGGTCTCTCTCTGTCCTAGACTTGCGGTTCAGCAAAACAGGCCAGCGTGAACCCCAGGCTCTTGAGCTAAAGTCAGGCCTCTTTAGCTTTTTCCCGTCTGGGACTACAAGGGAACACTGTCATGCGTTTTGAGGACCAAACTTGGGTCTGTTCACTTGAAACATTTTTATCAACTGAGCTATCACCCAGAGACAGTTGTGATCTTAAATTAATATTCTGTCTCTAAAACAGCTTCAAAACATAGTCAGATGAAGATAAGCCATTTATTCAAGAACTCAATAAATGTGTGGATGGTTTAGGTGTAATATATGTGGCTAAAGTTAAAGTTATTATTTCTCAGGTTGATAGAGATGGACAGGCTTCAGAATGGTTGAGTCTTTTTGACTCTCCTTATTGTTGGCTTCTAAGTCCTTACCAGCCAAGCCATTCCACCCAGATACCAGGAGACATTGAATAGAAATCACACTCCACAGTGGACACTATCGTCTCTCTGGCAAGGATGGATTTGGACTGAGAGGAAACCCACTCCTCAACTTCTTGACCATTTGTCTGGCTCCCCCACCAGTTGCCATCCCTCATGAGGAGTCTGAAGAAGAGAACTCAACAGTGTTCAAAGTTTCTCCCACTTTGCCTCTCATTCCATGTGTGGTCTAGTTCTCCATTACCACTGACGCCCTAAACACAAGCCTCTAAGTTTCACTCAGATTTTTAAGAATTCTAGAAGACAAGTCATTAGGCACTGCTTAAAACAACTACTGAGCATTTTAGTAGGGAGAAAAAAAAGCCCAGTTTAACAAAATATAGGTAATTGGGAGGGGATGAAAAAAGATTTATATATCTTAAAATATGACATAAACATTTTTGTTCTAGTTCAATTATTAAGGTGGACGCCAAAAGGTTAAATATTTTAAAATTTATCTTTTATAAACAAATATGAATTTAGACAGAGTTCATGCCTAAGAATATATGTCACCCTGGGAGAATCTCAGAAGACTTACCCCCACTCCAAATTTACCACCAAGAAAGGTCAAATCCATTTTGAATCATACCCATCAAAGTTGGGGTTTTAATTGAGTGGTTGTAGTTTCTAATTATATTTGGATGTGAACCAAATGAAGATATTTGTTCATTAAAACCAGAGAAACCATATTTTACTTTGACTAAAAACAACACTTAAATATTATCTCCCGCGGATATCAATGGGAATCCTGAACAGAGTTCAAGTACAGGCTTTGGCCCTGGCGTTAATCTGAAATCTCTTGAAATGAGAAATGATAAGAAAAAAAATTACTACAGGAAAGATTTCAGAGAGGATATTACCCAAACAGTAACATCCCAGGCTAAACCTGCATAAACTAAACCCCACTGGTGACTGAGACTAATTCTCAAGAAACATTATAAAATGCCGAACGTGGATGTGCGTGCGTGCGTGCGTGCGTGCGTGCGTGCATGTGTGCGTGTGTAAAACTATGCACACACATGCTGCATATGGAGCCCTCAGACAGACAGAACGGCCTGAGTTTAAATGTAAAAGCATTCACTCATCTTTGCTAGTCTGTCAGAGAAGGGCCACAAAGACTGTAGGCTTTAAGATTTCTCAAAGAAACCAAAGACTTTCTTCTTTATCATCCACAATGGTCCGCGGGTAACCGCACGTTCATTTGAATTCCGGAAAGACTGATCTTGTAAAGAGAACAAGATGGGCCCATATTAAAACTTTTAATGACTTTAGTAAAAAAAGGTGGAACTTTGCAGCCAGCTGGCTCCGCACGAAAGCCAGGCAGCTCAGCATGAACTTAAAGCTATCTTAACATAAGGAGTGAGTGCCAATAATTAGCATATGTAGTGCGAACAGGTTTGCTGGCACAAGCAAGTGAAAAACTCCAAGGTAAAGCTATTATTAGGGAGTAATTAGCTCTGTGAAGTAAATGAGTGGAACAATAGCTGCCAGCACCGACAATATGGCTAACATCTGACTATGTGGAAGATAACATTGTGAAGTATTGCTCCCTGAGCTAGAATCTGTTAATAACCATATGTTAGTGTAATTAATGCAGAGTCTTTCTGACCTGTTGTCACACAAGAACAATACATTCTTGGAAACATTCAAACAGGCAGTCCCACACTCCCGGGTAAGAAATAATTGTGAAAGTTGCTTACAAACAACTCTTTCTTTCCTTTTTTTTTTTTTTTAAAGGAAAATTTCAGTGAGTAAAAATCTGAAGCACAGAGAATGGGGCGCTGTGAGGGTGGCTTCTTGGTCCCTGACACCCCAGGCACAGAGAAGCCCAGCACTGTGGCACCTCCTACAAGATGGCTGAAAGTCAGGGTGCACACAAAATAATTTCGAATTCCCAATGGGAAATCTGGAAACTATGAACCACAAGCTTCCCAGTGTCTGTCTCTCTGTCTCTCTCTGTCTCTCTGTCTCTCTGTCTCTCTCTGTCTCTGTCTCTCTCTGTCTCTCTCTGTCTCTCTGTCTCTCTCTCAATCTCTCTCTGTCTCTCTGTCTCTGTCTCTCTGTCTCTCTGTCTCTCTCTGTCTCTCTCTGTCTCTGTCTCTCTGTCTCTGTCTCTCTCTGTCTCTCTCTGTCTCTGTCTCTCTCTGTCTCTCTGTCTCTCTCTCTGTCTCTCTCTGTCTCTGTGTCTCTCTCTGTCTCTGTGCTTCTTTCTGTCTTCCTTTTCTCCCTCCTTTCCTTCCTCTATCTTTCCCTTCCCCCCCTCTCTCCTTCACTCCTTCCATCCCTCCATGATTTAATTTGAAAATTACATCTAAATCATTTATTGTTTCATTACTATCAAGCACCTTTGCTCACAGCCCTAAACTGCTCACCTATCCTTCCACTGTCTGTGGCTATTTACAGTAGACCCCGCACAGCACTATCAGTTGGTGTTGGGTGAAATTTCAACAGAGTTTATTATTTATTTATTTATTTATTTATTCATTCATTCATTTATTTGTATATTTGGAAAGGATTGTCAGTGATTTTTAAAAATACGTGTCCAAATGGTCTGGCTACCTAGGGAAGGAGACTGTATTTTATGAAATGAGTGCAGGTAGCTTTGAAGGACATCAGGATGATCATGATAGACAGAAAGAACTATAAGGTTTTGTCACTAAACACTTGAATTGCATAGACCTAATTTTGCTTCCAGCTGCTCTCTTCCACTCCCTCTCAAACTTCCTCATCATCTTCTAATACTTTTGTAGCTATGTAAAGGTTCTATCATGATAAAAGTGCATTCTTGATTTACTTCACAATATGGCTTGTGCACAATATGGCAGGCACACACACACAACTTCATTAATGCCTATTTTATGTGGCCACACCACTGAAAACTATGGCTCTCTTTGACTTGAATTTAATATAGAAGGAATTGGAAATCGCCATTAGAAAGTGCAAAATTTGCAAGAATCAATTTGTTTCCCTTACTCTATCAATTACATATAAATGTTTCCCTGAGAATTAAGGAAGTCATTTGTGTAGAGTCATGGCCCTGAGGCATTGAAGGGGCTGTGTCCCGCTGAGTGTTCCTTTCTAGTAGTTTGTCTGATTCTACAAATAATGCAGAGAAGAGAATTTATAATGACACCTGGGAAAGTTACCAGCAGAAACACATTTATTCAGATGACAGGAGTCTCAGGCCCATGGTACCCTGTGATAGTAATGAAATGATAAAATAATTCAGGCCTGAATATTGAGCTCCTCAGTACACACATATACACACACATGCAGGAGCACACACACACACACACATGCATGCCTGCACACACACACACACACACACACACACACACACACACACACACACACACACATGGATCTATGTCATGTTTACGTTCTAGTCTTGTCCTGGAAGAATATAGAAGGCATCCTTAGAGAGCATTAGTAATGCAAACAGGAATTATTGGTTATATATACTTCATCTTGGAAATTCAGAATAGGATGGTGGGTTTAGGTATGGATGGTTTCTTGTGATAGTATCTGGTTTTATATCTGTACACAAATATAAAAGATATGTTGCTAGAATATTTTTAAATCTGGACTAAATTAAGTTGGCTTCAAATATTCTGTTCTATGCAGATGCACTCCTGGTAGAAACAGGCCAATCAGCCAGCATTAGACACACCGGAAGAATGAAATGCACACAGTCACCTGGCCCTGTACAAATCTAGACAGCATTAAAAATCTTGCTAATAAAAAAGAAAGGAAGCAATTTCATAGAGGCTTCTTAGTAACTTTTGTGCCCTTTGCAGAGGACTAGGCGTCTTTGGGAACTTTTAATACTTCACAGGCTAAACTGGCCGAGAGAAAGATTGCTGTCTGAATTCCCAGCCATTCCTCCTCCTGCTAAACATCTGTTTAAGGGCTGTGTGATCTACCTGTCAGCACCAGCGATCCACGAAGCGTTTGAACCTCCTGTCACAAGCCCCTGTACTGGTTTGATCACAGGCTACATGCACACTAATCACACGCTTTATCTTTGTAATGTCAAAAGGGATACACACGTGCACGCACGCACGCGCGCACACACACACACACACACACACACACTCATACACACACACAGCTGGGCTGTCTTCACAGCCTGACTGTAATTAATCTTTCTGAGTGGGAACCTGCCTGGTTTGAAAAGGAGAGATCTGATGGGCTGCTGCTCTTTTTCTATAAAGGCCTTATTTTCCTACCAGGCATCTTTATACTTGGGTGGTACCCTTTACAAATCACCTTAATGGTGGCTCGGTGACAGCGAAACAACCTTCAAGATCGCCTCATGAATGAACCTGTTGGTAACTTTAACTAAGAAAGGAAACCAATAAAAGAGAGTCCTATGGGGGCTCCTTTAAATGATTCTCTTTTCACCTGCACTTGGGAAGAAAGGAGCCAGAAAGCAAAGCGGCCCCTTTTCATGGCCCCGGTAAGCTCCCCTCTCCACTAATAATCTCACCGTTACTTCCCACTTGCTCAGCTGCACGGAGATATATCAAGAGCTACGGGAGCTCGGAGAGAGGGAACATTTAATGTCCCTCACATGCTCGCTCCTTCTTTTAGCTGTTTAAAGTAATGCTTTATGCATCGCGCCTTTACCGCCGTTTCCCTTTTATGGGTTTAAGTGAGATTAATGCCATGGTCCAAATGGATTGGAATGACACTGATGTTCAAAATGCAACAGGCCATTCCCGGGGGACGTAATCCCTTGTGTGACTGTTTAAAAACAATTTGGAATATAATAAACAAAAGGAAAAGAGGGCTTGGGGAACAGCATGAGTTGGCCTTAAAAGTAGATAAAAGGAGAGGTGGCACTCGCCTGATGGTCACCTCCCTACTGCTGCTGTTCACCGGAGAAAACCAGATTCTACTCAGTCCAAAGAAGATCTTATTAAAGTATGCACAAATCCCGGGAGACACTCGGTCAATGGTTGGATAGTGTCCGTATTGACATTTCTGACAAATTGAAGAGCCAGGCATGGGAGTTCATGGTTGTAATCTAAACACTCAGATAGCACTAGTGAGAAATAAGTGTGAGATGAGTCTGGTCTATACAGTCAGTTCAAAGCCAGCCAGGTCTACATCACACGACTTTTTGTTCTCAATAAAATAGTATAATGTTAATACTGACTGGAAAACTCTTAAAGAATTGGGCAACCTATTGACCAATTGATCAAAATGGAAACTCATTAAATGTATGATCTCATATAGTTGGTGATAAAATAAACATTAATCAGGAAAAACCCCTTAAACTATGGAGGAACAAAATATAGCTCCCTTTATGATATTCTTAGCTTGATGAAAATTGAAAATGCAGAGTGACAAATTATCCTGAATATTTTATACTAAAGAAAAATACAGTCGCTCAAAATAGCAGAAAGCTTCCATTTAACAAACTTCAGATAAACAGAACTAAAAATGCTATTTTAGAGTACACTATTGAGAGGTGTCTAATTTAAAACTCCAGCTTTTAAAGATTACTTTTATTTTTATGTGTGTGTGCAAGTGTCCAGAGGGGCGAGAAGACAGTGTCGCATGCTTCTGGGACTGCAGTTATGGGCAGTTGGGAGTCAGCTGACGTGGGAACTGGGAACCAAATTCTAGTTCTCTGCAAGAATAGTATGTGCTGTCAAGTGCTCAGCCATCTCTCCAGCTCTGAATTTAAAATGTTAACAAATTAACAATGGAGCTACTTCACATTAAATAAAAAGGACTATATCAGAACTTTAGGTCACAATGCGTAGCAATTTTCATTTTGATATGTGCTAGCCATGGCCTACATTTTTAGCGACATGTTTAAAATTATTGAGTGAAACACAGAATATTCCAGTAATTCTGTATCTACACCATTCAGCTAATATGCCTGCTAATTACACCTCAGATCACATAGCCATGTGTAAAACACACATATTAATAACCACGATGATTAGATAAATAAAACCGAGTTAAGTTTTCTTCTTCTGAATTATGACCTTAGTCATTTATACACAGCCTCCCTCTGCCCTATGAGGAAGCCTATTCACTGTCCTGAGAGCTATTGCTGGTTGACAGATTTATCATGTTTCTAGGAGGGTGCTTTAGCTTACGGTTTCTTGTGTGTGGATGAAAAGGGAGGGAAACAGGGAGGAAGAGTGAGGAAGAGAGGGATGGAAGAGAACTACTACAGTCAACAGGTCAGCATGCACTGCAGAGATGAGTGGCTGTAAGACCTGAATGTGGATATGATGTAGGAATGGAAAAGAACTGGGCTATGGGCTGGTGGGTTGCCTCAGTGGGTATCAGTGCTTGCGGCCCAGATGGATGATCTAAGAATACGTCCCATACACTGTGTGGTAGAACAGAACACTGATTCCCAGTGGCCTCCCACTGACCACATCTGTACAGTAACAAGCTCCCCCAACACACATACAAGTCAATAAACTAAAAAACTGTATAAGAACTGGAGCTCGAAGAAGGTGAAACGAATGTACCCATCATGCTACTGAAAATGGGTACAAGGCACGAGCCACCGTGGGCTGGGAGGCCAGTGATGAACACCACAGACTCAGGAAGCTGCAGTTGTTGCTCGAGACTGTATGAGGCCATGGTTCGCTCTGAGCTTCTCACCCACTGGAGTGAGTACACAGAAGTCACTGCAGAGACCTCTGGGTTCCTCACACTGACTGGAACCAAGAACCATTCCCCACCGAGCTGAAGGGTAGAGCTAAGCAAATGGCCATGGGTACTACCAGTGAACATCTAAGCATGTAAGTGCCTGCCAAGGGGTTTAAACAAGAAAATTAGAAACCTACTTAGAGGGCCATATCCCTGCGGCACAAATGTCACAACAGGTACCTTAAGGAAAGCCACAATCTATGGGGCGGGTAGACTCTGCTCTAGATGGAGTAGCCAGAGTACAGGTACTCAGAAGACAGGGGCATGGGTTATCAAGCCACTGACTAAATGGGCTTTCTAAAGGGATGTGTTCTTCCTGAGGGCTCACAGGGTGTGGGCAGCTCTACACATATGCGTGGGGCCATGTCTGCCGGGTCTGTATAAGGTATGTGACTAACTCAGGATGGGAAATGCTACACATGGCTAGAGTCAGCACAAGCTGTGCATTGAGATTCTGCACACAATGCTGGTGTGGGGCAGCACATGAGTTCTGGAAGCTGTACAACAGCAGGGTCTTAGCTATATTGATATCAGCATTGAACACTTTTCTAAAAGATTAACTTGTGTGTGTGTCTGTCTGTGTGTGTGTGTGTGTATCTGTGTGTGTCTGAGTGTGTATATGAGAGAGACAGAGACAGAGACAGAGACAGAGACAGAGACAGGAGGGAAACAGAGAAAGTGACAGTGGCTATAAGCCCCTCCAGGTAGATGATCAGAACTGAACTTTGACCTCAGGCAAAAAATGTTCTTAATGCTAAGCCATTTTTCCAGCCCAAACATTAATGATTTTTTTTCTTTTTCTGAGACATTGTCTCATTATTTAAACTTGTCTGGCCTCAACCTCTTTATATAGCTGAGGCTGGCTTATAATTCACAGAGATCTGCCTTTCGCTGCCTCCCATGTGCTGGACTAAAGGTGTGCACTATCATGCCTAATCCTATTAATTTTTAAACAAAAGTTCAGTCTAGCCCAGTAAAACATGAAGCTGAAATGAACGCTAGAACATCTGTCTCTTCTAGTGGAGGATCTATCTTCCGGAGAAGAGTTACTTGTCTGATGAGTAAAATCAATTATAAAGAAAATACCTACTTTATTATGGGGTATATTATATGCACGCACACATATACATGGAGAAGAAGAGGAAGGTCTCTGTTACATTAATCTAGAAGCCCAGTGCATGCCAGGGAATTTTGCTCATCATGTTTTCAATCTTTATGTGATATTTAAAATCACTTGAATATACAGCCAGTAGGTCAGGATGTCTAGAGACAGAAAATGAGGAAAGTGGACACTTCTCTCTTCCTTCAGTCATGAATGCAAATGTCTCTGGAGGGCAAGGATTACTCTACGTTCAAGGTAGACTTTTCCCTTCACTGCTTTGCCCGTCATCTTTACGTGGGTGTCCCCAGTGGTACTGTATCACTTTAAGAGAGAGCCATAACCCATGGAAGTCTTATTATTTTCCAACTTTAAAGAAAATGAAAATGAGAACCCGCATTATACAGGAGGCTGGAGAGTCTTCATTTCTTATGTTTCAAACACAGTGCAATCAAGAAATATTTCCATACTTATCCTATGCTTTGTTTTGGGTATAATCTTACCAAAACTTTAAAATATATAGC
This sequence comes from Mus musculus, assembly GCF_000001635.26. NCBI lineage: Eukaryota > Metazoa > Chordata > Mammalia > Rodentia > Muridae > Mus > Mus musculus. The sequence continues at coordinate 465,418 of NT_166305.2, forward strand.
AAGAACAGCATGTGTCTATATGCAAGGAACATAACTATGTGTGAATATGTATATCCAAAGGTAGGTGCTAAATCAACAGTACAGTGTATCTGATGTTTTGTCTTTGAAAGAGTATAATGTTTTAATTTTAAAACATTAAGGCCTGTCATGGCAGGTGCATGCCTTTAATCCAGTAACTTCAGAGGCAGGGGGAGTTCTCTGAGTTCAAGGCCAGTCTGGTCTATATGGAATGTTAAAGATATCAAAAAAAAAAATAACCATCAAAACAAAACCCAAAATTGAACCAAACCAAAACAACAAATGGAAAAAATCTTCCTGCTCTGTTCTCAGCAGTTCAACACACTGCATGGAAACTTATGCTCCGGCTTAATATAGACTTTACAGCCTGCAACAGAACACTTATTATATGTAAACACAACTAAATAGAAAATTCTTAGCCAAAATATCCTGAAGTATATGTATTCGTGAACTAGCACTGGACAGAATTGAAATGTTATGTTGGTAACTATCCCCACCCTAAACAATAAACCCTAGCTCTAATCAGTTATGGAGACATAATCTCATGTATCCCAGGCTAGTCCTGAAATTGTTTGTAGCCTGAGTTGCCCTGGAATTCCTAAGCTTCACAAGTACTGAGGCTGTAGGTGCGGTTCGGATACCTTTCCACACGTCCTTTTCGGATGTTATGTTATGAACTACCATGTTTGAAGAAACATCTATTAGCTGGGTATTCACTTCTCAAGAAACCCACAGCCAAGACACAGCGTTCGAAACTTAGAAACGAGGAAGGTGAGGGAAGCTGGGGCCACAGGCTCAGTGGCTGTGCATCCTCTCCGCTTGCTGAGGCTCAAGTGTGTAGTCTCTCAGTGTACCAGCCGCAGAGGGCTCACCACGACAGGGCAGTGCCACCCCACCAGCAGCCTGGTTAGCACGTCAAAATACAATCAGTCGAGATTATTTGTTTAAAATTTTGAGTGAATTCATCAAATATTTTGGCATTTTATTTAGACATAGCCCAAAGTGATGATAACTCTCTATCCAGATGGTCAGGAGTCTAATATATGGTGATAAGGATACTGGGGACTGTGTAAAACTGGTACATTATTATTTGTTAGTGATAAAGCAATCTGTACTGATTTCATCAGCCAAATTGACATGACCCTTGGGCTCTGTGAGAATAGCAAGGCTCACTTGGGGCAAGACAGAAGTCACTCCCACCTTCCCATGCTAAGACTTTTACCTAGAATGTACTGAAGAAGAGGCTGGAATTACAGTAAGCAACGTCCAAAGAGACTACGGCCCCCAACAACAGCCATGCTACCTCTCTGAATTCCAGCTCCCTCGAAGACAGAGGCATGGGAAAAAGCTAAAGGAAACAGGTCTGTAAGTCCATCTCTGCTCATTCTTCTGGTGTCAGAACTCTCTCCAGGGAGCAGGATACATTGCTATCAAAGCAACTGTAGTTCAATGTACAGAAGATTCTAATAGCTGCTTCAGACTGAGTGCAGGACCCAGGGTGATGTCTTGCTTCCTGTCCCTTAGCATTACAACTGTGGCCTTATTAGGTGGGTCTTGCAATATATATATATATATATATATATATATATATATATATATATATATATATATGGCTGAGACTGACATCCCAGGTGGAACCCAAATCCTTACTGATGTTTTCATAAGAGAATATATAAGGATGTCCCAGACACACAAACCAAAGGATGAGGAACATAAAGAGAGACTCAATTACAGTGATGTGTTTGCTAGGCAAGAATCACAAGGGTTGTTGGGAAGCCCCCAGGAAGTGCTGAGAGTCAAGGCCCTGATTCTGTTAGAAGAACCTGATCCACAACCCACCCTAGCCATACCTACCCAGAACCTAAAGGAACTAGATCTCCATTGTTGTAGCCTACCTAGGCTGAGGCCATCAGCAATGGAGGGTACACGGAGAAAGTTCACACCACTGTTGGGACAGTTACCCCATCAGCACACTGCAGTCAAGGAGCGGGGTTCAGAGAACCCACGCTATGCCGAAAGGTCTGGGGTTACTCCAGAACACTGGTACTTACAACTCTCCCAAAGCCCAGAGCTGCTGAATTACCTCATTCTCTGTGCTTCATGCTTGACTAAAGAATATAGGAAGGTTCCTACATTTGTGTATGCACATGTGCCAATGTGCATGTGTGTGTGTGCATGCATGTGTGTGTGTACAGTATCTTGGAACAGTTTTCCTTGTTTTCTTGTCTGTGGAATGTGAGTATTTGGAAAATGATAATATACACGTTTAATAGTGTTTTTCATTTAAATTCTGGCCACTATTTTCAGGTGTCCCCTGCTTTACACGTGTCTTTTTGTCTGTGTCCTGATCTCTGGGTTCTTCAACAGAATAAAGGGACAGCAAGAAACGATCAAATGCTTCTCTCACAAATCCGTGGAATGATTTTCATAACTAATGTTAGAAAGATTTAAAGCAATCCATTTTAGTTTAAAGTAATATTCTATTTCTTATGTATATATGCCTTGTTTTGAGTTAATATATTTAGACATCAAATAAAAAATAGTGAGAAGCCATGTATACTTAAAAAGAAATATTTTCAAAAGAAAAAAAAAATCATTGGTGACTTGTGGAAACATGCCACTTGATTTCCAAATCATGTTATTATTACAAAATTGTGTAATTAAATATTAAGAATAGTTTGTCAAGACCTATGAATACAGAAATTAGACCAGTACAAAAAATCTATATTAATTTTATGCAAAATTAATACACAGAACCATGCATAGGGCCATACACCTCCAATACCAACAGTTGAGATACAGTTCAACTTTGTTCTCTGACACATAGAAAGTTTGAGGCTATCCTGGACCACATGAGACCCTGTCTCAAGAAACCATTTAGGTAAATAAGTATCACAAACGTACCCTACCCATACCTACTATCCAGAACCCATCTTACTATCCAGGATCATAGAGTGCTATTTCATTGCATTGTTTAAAATTGATAATTGTCCCTTCATGAGACATAAGGGTTTTTTTGTTGTTTTGTTTTAACCAAATTGTACCCTATGATGGATACTCACGTACCGTACCACCACACACACACACACACACACACACACACCACTCACTAAAAGGTTTACTTTATTTTATTTGCATAGGTGTTTTGCTACACAAATGTCTGTGCACCACGTGCATGCAGTACCCACAGTAGCCAGAAGAGGACGTCTGATCTTCTGGAGTTGCAGCTATGGACCATTGTGAGTCCCAGTGTGGACGCTGAGACTGGATCTTGAGTCCTCTGGAAGAGCAGCCAGGGCTCTTGTCCTTTGTGTCATCTCTCTAAATCCTACAAATACTTTCTTCTGTAGCTTTTGTGTTGTTCACTACCGTTTTGGTGAAACAGGGTCTCATACAGCACACAGGAGCTCAGGCTGGTCTGAGCTCACTATGTAGCCAAGGCTGACCTTGAATATGTGGCCAACCTATGCCTCAGTTTCTAAATATTGCAATAATAGGTACAAGGCATGATGCCCAACTATTATTATTATTATTATTATTATTATTATTAGCCACAGTATCTTCATTTGGCGCACACAGACAATACCAACCACAGTGGAAGACCACAGCAGCTGGCCCCTGTTTTAATTTCATATTCTATTACCGATAAGTAACATTTAAAGGTCAGAGAGAAGCAATGTTCTCTCTTCTGCTCCGCAGAGCCTGTTATTACTCCAAGCACCTTAACTTTTATGAGCAATCACAACATCAGTCCTTCTGAACTAAATACTGTGATGCCAGGTTATTGGACACAGCTGGGGGGCAAGATGCCAGTTGGGGTGAGATAATCGGCTCCTTGCATATGCTCCCTCTGCATTGTGAATTCCACGCAGATGTATCAGTGGCGGAGCACGAGACATCTGTGAACGGAGCCCCCATGTCATTTTCTCAAAAGACGTACTCAGCCCCGAAGAATAGAAAGATGAGTCGCTCCACAAGTGAGGGCTGTTTCGCTTTCTATTATCCGATGGTGATTACCTCCAGGAACACAGCTCATAAAATGTAGGCTTAGCTTAAATACCTACTGGAATCGGACAAAATCTTCATAAACCGAAACGGATTGAAAGCGTTCTTGTAGAGGGCTTTAGTGTTTCTTGTAAAGCACACTGAAGTTCAACGTTAGAGGGATCCTTTAAGTTGTAGAGAGAATAGAAAACGGGAGGAAAACAAAGTTTTGGCAAATCGCGCTTTACCTCAACGCAGCTCAAGTGGGGTTGGGATGTTTAAGGCTGGCTGATCAGCCTAGATTCAGTCCAGCCAATGGTAAAGCTAATTCTGAGAGAGCAAAAAAGACATCAAAAGAGAACAGTGCGTATTACTAATCAAGGAAGAGAAAAAGGAGTAGGTTACGGTGAGTAAGGTCAGATTCCTAACGTACTGATGTGGCCTTGGACCTCTGTCTCTATTGTCTTTCTACCCATCAAGGACAGATACTTAGGTTCCTCACTGCCTCCCTCTCAGGGAACAGCATCCCTTACTATCATGTTTATGAAATCCATCTCAGGGTCACATGAAGGAAGAGTTATATTAAAGCAGGTGTGCATGCTTGCATGTAAGACCATAACAGAAACGCCTTGCTAAGGCAGCCCCTGTGGACACCAGCAGAATATCAAACAGATGGTGCGGGGTGACATCCCTCTGGCATTTAGTATGGCCTCACACCCCTGCCATGGAATAAAATGTAATGGTGGTCCCGGCAGAGAGAAGGGACCAATAACAATGAATAAGGTCAGAGTTCTGGTTGAGGTGAATCCCTGCTCCTCCTTCAAGGGAACGGTGCTACAAACATAAGAGAGATGTACCAACATCCCTGTTATCCAAAGGGTTCACGGCCAAGTGGGGAGGTGTTGCTGACCAGGCAAGGTGCTTCCTTAGTTATTTTAGCAGGGAGCTTAGACTATCTGGTTTGTTGCCTCCTTGGTTACTATTCAGGAAAAATGATTCATACGTCTTAAATGTTAAATGTTCTTAAACAGTTCACTAAGCTGTTTTCAGATTAGACAATGTAAAAGACTAAATAATCCTTAAATACTTAACCTCAAAATACTAAATAGTTAAGTATTCCAGAAAAGAATTACTAAAAAGAATAAAATCACAAATGTGTGTGTACATGAACTGGTGTCTCAGTGGGCACAGACACCTGCTGTCAGGCCTAAGGATGAGCGTTCAAGCCCCAGCCCCACAGGCTGGAAAGAGCACTGACTCCCGAGAGCTGTCTTCCATTAGTGATACACACGTTGTATCATATGCACCTCTCCAAAATAAATAAAATGTGAAAAACAACTCTAAACACAATTTTAAAAAAAATACATGTATAGGGGAAAGACTTAAAAAGAAAATAATCACAAAATCTGAGGATGTTTCCACTTCTCAGTGCTTCTAGAAAAATGCTATTTAGAGGAAGCAAATGAGGCTGTAATTATTTTGGTATGTACACGGCTCCAGTTTTCTAAAGTATTCTCGGTGAAATTAAATTCAAAAACTTAGGAACTACTTCAAAAGGCATTTGGGCTTTGTCCTGAAGTTGTACAGCCCCAAGATGAGACCTCAACCTCTTTTGTCAGTTTTTCCATCTAGAAGAGACTGGTCTACAGACACAGCTGGCTACACCAGGCTAGCTGGCTCAAAAGCCTCTAGGAATTCTTCAGGCTCAGCCTCCCATCTCCTCAGAGGAGCACCAGGATTGGGGGTGTCTACATGTGAGTGTCTGGCTTTTATGTGGGTCCAGGGAATTCAGTGTCAGGGCCTAACCACCATGCCATGAGCAGTTAGTCCCTAAGCTGTCTCTGAGCTCGTGTAATGACAGTAGCTTTTGCAAAACGAAGGTGCCCTTAACAGTTTAAATTTGTCCTTTGAGAGTCTCTGCTCCCTAGCCTGCTCTTCAGACAGGTTTTCTTGTTGCATACAGTAAGCACTAAGGGGTATGCATTTGGGCTAAGAGATGCTACCAGGGGCAGGCCACAAAATGATGTGAGATACTAGGAGATTGGGTAAAAGAGGAGACGATAAATAACGATGGTCACACATGTGTAATTTAAGATCTTGGTTATTATGCCTTGAGGAGCAGCCCCCTTTGAATCACACAGAACCTTCGTCATTCATTGTCTCTGGAAAGGCCTGGTTTTCCTGTTCTCTTAGAGTAATGAGGTACCTGATACCGCACAGAGAGAGAACACACTATAAAAGGAGAAGAAACTGAGAGACAGAGCAGAAGTTTCAGATGCCCTAATTGGGGAGGCTGGGGAGTGACATTATTTAAGAAGGGAAAAGTAAACTCAACTGCAACATGGGCAACTCTTCGTTTTCCCCAGACAAAACAATTTTGATGTTGTCTATGTTGTTTGGGCACAGTGGAGAAATGACGGAGGCTTCCACATTCAACCCCAGAGCTAAGTTCCTAACCCCAATGTGTTTCGAATTTCAATTTTATAAAATTAGCCAAGAATTAAAGAGGTCCTTTAAAATGGATTTTTTCTTTGAAAGAGCCCTAGCTGTTTATCAACAGAACATCTTTCTTGGTGAAACACATTAGATATGACTTCCATACTTGGATATCACTTCTTCATCTTGTTAGCAGACATGCTCCATTGACATCATGTCAATTATTTGATCCGAATCAAAAAGAGGCACTGTTAAAAAAAATGTATCTACCATCATTTGGACAAAGCACTAGGCTACAGGATGGGACAAGATTTTTTACCAACTACACATTCAATAATGGCTAATATCAAAATCATATGAGGAAATTTTAAAGAGGACATCAAGAAAAAAGCCTAAATAAAAAGAGGGTACCAATCTAAATAAAGGATTCTAAAAAGAGGAAATACAAATGGCTCAGAGGCATTTAAATAAAATTTCAACACCACTACTCATCAGGAGAATGTAAATCAAAACTGCTTTGAGATTTCATCTTTTTCGTGTCAAAAAGTCTAAGATCAATAAAACAAGGTCAGTTCATACTGGTGAGGATGTGGAAAAAGGGGAGCGTGCATCCACTGCTGGTGAGGCCGCAAACTTGTACAGCCTCTATGGGAGTCAGTATGGTGGCTCCTCAGAAAGATAGGAATTGATATACCTTAGGTTGGGTATATACCAAAAGGACACTTCATCCTATTACAGAGACTCTTGGTCAAACATGCTCATGTTTGTTCTATTTGCAATAGTAAAAAATTGGAAGCAACCTAGTCCATCAACAAATGAATAAAGAAACTGTGGTACATTTATCCAGTGGAATATTATTGAGCTGTTTTTAAAAAAGTAAAATCATGAAATTTGGGATTCATGTGTGTGTGTGTGTGTGTGTGTGTGCGTGCATGTGTATGTGTATGTGTGTATGTATGTATGTGTGTATGTATGTATGTGTGTATGTATGTATATATGTGTGTGTATGTATGTATGTGTATGTATGTGTATGTATGTATGTGTGTATGTGTATGTGTGTGTGTGTATCTATGTATGTATGTATGTGTGTGTATATATGTGTGTATGTATGTGTGTGTGTATGTATGTATGTATGTATGTGTGTGTGTATGTGTGTGTATCTATGGATGTATGTATGTGTGTGTGTATGTGAATGTGTGTAGGTCAGCATCTATACAGGGCTGGTACTTTTCATGTTCTGACTTATTTGGGTTTTATCTATTTTATTGTACTTTGCTTAATTATCATTCCTCAGACACCTGTTTGTTTTTCTAACCTGAGACAAAGAGGGGATGGCTAGACAGGAGAAGAGGTGGGAAGGACAGGAAGGAGTAGGGGAAGGTAAAAAGCTGTAATTTGAATATATTCTATTAAAATCTGTCCTCATTAAAAGAAAAAAATAATCTTGTCTAAAAAAAGGAAGTAACAATTGTCACTGATCTATGAAATGCATATGTTAAGGTTTGAATGTACATTTTCTAATGCAAACTGATTATAATTTTTATTGAGTCAGAATTTAAGATTTCCTGATTGTTGTATAAAAGATGCCATTTATAATTTTAAGCGAACATTAAGATACTGTCCCAATTTATTAGCAGAGTTAGTATTTGTGCTAACTTACAGGTAAAGTGAATTTATTAGGCTGTGTAAACTGGCTGTCCATTTGGTGTCCATACGCACCTGTGCCCTGGTTGCATTTGATATACTATGTGCAGCAAAGAAGTGACTCCAAGAGCAGGCTCAGCTAATCAGTTTACAGCTCTGGCCAGGGCTCTTATCACTTCTGAACTATATTTTCATCTACAAAAGGAAAGTCTGACAAGTTTTTTTTCCTGAATTCTACTCTTCTCTTATTTATATACTCAATCAAAAAGGTTGACTCAGCACTATTTACCATGCTGGACCCTGCTGAGGGCAGTGTCTTGCAACAGAACCATGGCCCACACAGCACTTCCTTCATCTAGAAACTACTGCACCAGTCAGGAGGATCTCTGAATTCCAGGCCAGCCTGGTCTATAGAGAGAGGTCCAGGATAGCCAGGGCTACATGGAGAAAGCTGTGTCAAAAAGAAAGAAAGAAAGAGAGAGAGAGAGAGAGAGAGAGAGAGAGAGAGAGAGAGAGAGAGAGATTAAAAGAGAAAGTGAGAGAAAGAAACAGGAAAGAAAGAAAGAAAGAAAGAAAGAAAGAAAGAAAGAAAGAAAGAAAGAAAGAAAGAAAGAGAGAGAGAGAGAGAAAGGGAGAAAGAGAGAAGAAGGGAGAAAGAAAGAACGAAAGAACAAAGAATGAAAGAATGAAAGAAAGAAAGAAAGAAAGAAAGAAAGAAAGAAAGAAAGAAAGAAAGAAAGAAAGAAAGGAGGGAAGGAAGAAAGGAAGGAAGACAGGAAGAGAGAAAGAGAGGAAGAAGGAGAGGAAGAGAAAAAGAGAGGAAGAGAGAGAGAACAGAAGGAAGGAAGGAAGGAAGGAAGGAAGGAAGGAAGGAAGGAAGGAAGGAAGGAAGGAAGGAAGGAAGAGCGAGAGAGCACTGGGGAGATGGAGCCTGGATTAAGATTGCATTCAGCTAGCTCTGTAAGTGCCTAAGGACTCACAGCCACCTACAGATGGTTGTGGTTAGACAGTGTTCTAGAATATTATTCCCCTGCTTGCTCAGAAGCTTATCTCCCAAGCACACCCAGAGCTTACTGCTTAGCACGGAGTAGTCGTTTTCTTTCATCTCAAGCCTCTGGAGATGCATTGACTAACTAGCTTAGTCCACTCCATCTCAGAGTCCAGCTAGAAAGTCAGAAGAGTTAACTCTGAGTGTGATTATTGTGACCTTATATTCAGATCAAGCAGTGGGACCCAAAGTGTAGTCTGACAGATACAAGTGTGAATATGGGTGATCCCACTGAAATCAGTTCTGCATGGTTGGCACTGGAAAGCTGAGATTCATTGAGGTCATTGCCTGCCCTTATTAAGGCTCCAGAGAATAATAAAATGTATTAATACTCAAATGGAGTACGTGGTAAAATAAATATCCTTAGTATACAACTGCAGGTCACATGACCTAGTCACTGAGTATCCAAAGAGTCCTTTTTAGAATTTTCTTCCAATTGTGAAACTTATATTCAGGGGGTCTAAATCTACAAGTTTTCTTTAGAATTATCCCAGTACTATGCATAAAATGAAAAGAAAAAAATATTTCCAACTCTCTTTAATAAGCATACTATTTTCAGTTAGGCATGGCAAAATATTTTAAGTATACCTTCTAAATATTAGGTATTTTCAGGGGGAGGGAAGGAGAGTGTGAACTGTGACTCCTCAGGTAGGAGATGACTACCTGTGTCATGGGATGTTGTCACCTTTGTGACTTGGGTGATCCCAGGTATCACTGGGTCAAGGGTAACTGCTTATAGAGATATCATGTGTGTCTACAGAGACACATTTTTAAATACAGTGTTTCCAGCTAATTGTAGATTTCGACACAAATGCGCCCATATTGTGTAACCATTGCTTCATCTCTTGAATCACGACCTTAACTAAAATGCGTTTCCTTTCAGCTCTTTGTAGCTATTTGCTTGTGGGATAATTTCTATGTCTCTCCGTCGCCACATACGCAACACCACCGTTTTATATACATTACTTCATTGTCAAATGTCTTTTTAGTGCTTCTGGGCCTGACTGATGTAAGATGTTATTTTGAACATGCCAGAGCATCTAAGCGGCTCGGTCTTTTCTTCTCAGCCTGCGTTCTTTGATAAGTGGCGAAGCTTCCCACTTATCAGTCACTCAAAGTGACTGTCCCTGTCAGTTGTGTACAAAGCGCAATCAGTTTGGAGGCTGAGACACCAGTACTTTTCTTCTCAGCTTGAAGCAAACACATTTTGACTGCTAGTCATTCAATTTTAAAGCATCCTCAATTAGGGGCGGATGAAGATATAAAGAAAACACATTCTAAACACCTCTACCAGGCAGGAGAAGAATTTTATTGTTATCTCTTGATTTACCTTACTGCAGCCCCATCCCGCCTCCTTTTCTGGCTGTGTGACATGGGTGCTCATGACAACACAACATCTCTCATGAAAAGGTGGCATCAATAAATCATAGTAACACTCAGGGCAGTTCTGTGCTCTCTCTCTCTCTCTCTCTCTCTCTCTCTCTCTCTCTCTCTCACTCTCTCTCTCTTTCTCTCTCTCTCATCACTCCACAATAAAATAATTTCAAGGTCTTAAAACTCAATTTTTAAGACCCATTCTATTCATTTCTGCTTGACATTTTGATCAACGAAAATACAGAATGTCCTAGGACAATGAGAAGAAAAGCCAGAGGAGAAGAGAAATCATCAGAGGGGAAAATAAAATATAAAGGATAGAAAACCCGATTAGGAAACACATCACAAGGCTCAGCAGCAGGTGTCAATGTAGGTGCTGGGCCAGGAAAGTACAATGTGGAAATTGAAACAGAAATTAGATTGTATCCACAAACTAATGGTGGCCATGAAAAGCAGAGGGTGTGTGTGTGTGTGTGTGTGTGTGTGTGTGTGTGTGTGTATGTATGTATGTGTGTGTGTCTGTGTATACATCAACATACGTGGCAAATTTTAATTTACATGGGTCTGCAATGTAGTATGTATGTATGATATTAAAATACAGTATTAATTTTGTCATGCATATGTTTATAATATGACAGACAGTTTGCCTGTGATAATTTCTTACTTAGGTATTAGAGTTGGATCAAGAACAACAATAAATTCCCAATAGTTATTTTCTATGAACTCAGAATCCTAGGTTTCGCAGAGCTGATAAATGAAGAGTTAGTTCTATGCGATGCTTACACATGTGGAACATGTCTTCCTTATGTATAAATATTTACTTTCTCCACTTACAAAAGAACTGTCTCTACTTCTGTTTACTGCAGAAAGCAAAGCTAAATTACTTTCTTAAAACAAATCCTGTCACATTTGCCAATTTGCTGGGTTTATTATGTTTGATACGTCTAGTTTGTCTCAGTTTCAGTGATTATCTGAATTAAATTCCTCTTCAGTACACTTCAAGTAGAGAGAAGGAGACAGTGCGTTTTCAGTCTATAAAGCATTGAACTGTCAAGGAAGGTATCAGCAAAATGCACCCACAAATAAGTCAATATAATAAAATATTTAAATAGAAATATGCTATTATTGTCATACTTAGTCTCTTCAATACTACATGATGGGTAATGTGTTCTAATTAGATCTTTCATGGACTCATTTATCCCATCAATATCTTTATGTCATTAGTTACCAGGACACCATTCCAGGTACTTGGTTATACCTATGAGAGACAGAACCTTTGACCCTAAAGAAATTACTGCAAAAGTGTACTAGCCATATGAAAGCAGGCAAAGGCAGAAACCATGGAGCAAATGCACTTGCTCACATGATATAAAGTCATATGCAAGCAGAGTAAGAACTCAGAGTACCGGGGGTTAGAGGCCATCCCCAAGATGACCACATTCAAAGAGTCTAGTGTGAACAAAGTCTCAGCTACAAGATACAAGGTCAAGAGAGCACTTCACGGTGTGGCAATGTCAAGGACCCACACACTGATTCTAGAATTTTCCTGGTCTGTTTCTGGAAGCCTGGGAGGTTTTATCTTCTGAGTCAGGAGGGTGAGAGGATGGCGTTGAGACAGTAGCAGAGACTCAATCTACTGGACCGGGCTAAGGAGTATGCGTTTATTAATGGCATCCTTTTGTGTATGCTTAGAGAATATCCAGATTGAAAATATCACACTAGCAGCTGTTGTGGATTTGGTCTGATGCTACTTGTATTATGTTAATCTGATCCCTAAAATTGCATGAGAATCCACAAGTTTGTACATAAGAAACAGAGGGAACCCTTCCCCCAGTCTCGCTGGGCAGGGGTCAGAGGCAGGACTTTTAGGATTCCCAGGCAAGAGACCAAGGTAGAAGGAAAGAGATAGCCACCATGCCGGGAAAAGGAAGAGACATAATGAGCCTTAGAGGTGCAGGAGACAGAGAGATAGGTGCTGGGAATGCAGCTGAGGGGTTGCAGGTCTGAGTCCAGGGCAGCAAAGATGGAATATAGATTTTCATAAGTAACTCAGGAATATTGGAGAAGGATACATCAGCCACGTGGAGGTTAGAAAGTGGCCCAGCCATTGAGCTGTTTAAGGACTATCCAAATATAAAGGCTGTGTGTGTGTGTGTGTGTGTGTGTGTGTGTGTGTGTGTGTGTGTGTGTGTTTCATTCAGGAACCCAGAACGTTGGGGTGGGTAGTGAGGACCACACATAGAACTGCCGCGGCCACCAGTATCACTTTGAATAGCATTAATTGGGTTCAGCTAGAAGCAACAACACATTAAGATCTACTTCAATGGCCTCTGGTGGCTAGTTTTGGACCTCAGTTTGAACAGTGAAGGGATGCTAAAGGGATCAGTGATGCATGCTCAATGTGTCGACGTTATTTCCAGAGAATCAGACCACTAGGGAGAGGGCCTCATCAATGGAGTTTTCTCTTAAACGAGTGATTAACTAATGGTAATATTGATTGGTGGTCAAACACTGAAGGTGTGGCCGTGTGGGAGGAAATAGTCACCAAAGCACTTCTTTTGGTGCTCGTCTTGGTCCTTCCTACATTCCCTTCTTTCTGCTTCTTGCCTAGGAAGGAGTGAAGTTCAGCCACCTCTGCATACCCCTGCCACTCAAGCAAAAGGGGGCAAAGCAAGCAAGAATGGGGTCTCTGAATCCATGAGCCCAAATAAATCCTTCTTGTTTTGTTTTTGTCAGGTTTCTGGTGGGGTGTATCCAAGTAGCTAGTACTGGAGATAAGGAAGAGATTCGGTGGTAGACAGTGAGGACTGTGGCAATCAGCTAAAGGAGAGATGTTAGCAACCTCTGTTAGAAAGTTAGTGCAAAAAGCTGGAGGAACAATCGGTTCTAAAGAGACAGCCAGTATTAATGGGCTTGAAAAAATGAAAATTAGGTTATCTCCTAAGTGAGACACAAACAGTCCCAGATTCAGCAATGTTCAGATTAGCATAGAATGGACTTTAGGAGAGCATTGAAGGCTATGCTCTAGAAAACTGGGGTTTGAGGTACAGTTAAGCATCCATTTGAATAAGCTAGAGAGGCAGTAGGATATGCACTCACGTTGAAGAGAGAGGACTTTAAACTAAGCAGTGGAATATTTCTCTTAAAATGCCATGTAAACCTTTCACAACAAGGAACCCAGGTCAGGGCATGGAAAGACTCAGGGGATGAAGCATCATGGAGGGAGAATCACCCTTTATAAATGGCAAAGGGTGGAACACTTCACAAAACAAAGCTGAAACATGGCATAGGAAGCTAGTGTGTGTGTATGCATGTTTATGTGTGTATGTGTGTGTATGTGTGTATGCGTGCATGTTTATATGTATGTATGTATGTGTATATGTTATGTATGTGAGTGTATGTGTGCATGTTTATATGTGTGTATGTATGTGTCTATTTGTGTGTATGTATGTGTGTATATGTGTATATGTATGTGTGTGTATGTATGTGTGCATATGTGTGTATGTATGTGTATGTATGTGTGTATGTGTATGTATGTGTGTATGTGTATAAGTATATGTGTGTATGTGTGCATGTTATGTGTGCGCATGTGTGTGTATGTATGTGTGTATGTGTATAAGTATGTGTGTACATGTGCATGTTATGTGTGTGCATGTGTGTATGTATGTATGTATGTGTGTGTATGTATGTGTATATGTATATGTGGGTATGCATGTTTGCATGTGTGTATAGGTATAGGTATAGGTATAGGTATAGGTATAGGTATAGGTATAGGTATAGGTATAGGTATAGGTATAGGTATAGGTATATATGTATTGTGTTACCTGAATAGCATCACAAGGAAGAAAAGCAAATCATGTTTACCAAGTGTTGCTTTGCCCTTAGGAATGACGGTGACTGAGAATGTACTACATCCTGAACATTCAATGTGCTCCTACTCCTTCCTTCATAGTGAAAACAGAGACAACGCATGTGACTCCAGGTATTCTTAACTTCTTAGTATCCAGTGACTTTTCTTTCATTTCTGAAGAAAAAACTATGACATGATAAGCTTGCTTCATATTTCCAGCTTTCCAATTATGTTCCCAGGGTCTTAGCCAAGAACCAATGGATCCCTCTTTATAAGCACATACAGGTGCGCATGAACATACATACACATAGAATAAAAACATTGATTAGTTTTACTTTGTTTATAAGCTTCATGAATACTCAACAGCAAAAGCTAAAAAAGAATACAAGAAAGCTCTGTGTCTAGAAGCCAATTCACCTTTCCCCTGTGCTGCGGGTGTCTGGGGTACAGGTTCTGACCCATGACGTCTGTGTGTTCTTTACACACTAGCTCACTTGCTAACATTCTGCTAATTTCACTGCCTTCTAATTGACTATTTTGTGAATTCTCTTTAGAAAGGAAGTGCAGCACTCTGCATTGTGGCTCCTCCACCCAGGAGTGTTTCTTTTGCCACCCCACAGAGGCAAAACAAACAGAAGCTGGGGCTCACTTCAGGTCAGCTTTGACTTCTGCCCTGAATTCTGTTTGCTTTGGTCTGTGCTGTTTCCACTGGTGACAGGCATGTCCCCATGATCTTTTCTAAGTGCATACAGGCTCTACTTTGTAAATTGATGAGATGTGGATTACAGAGCAAGAGACAGGGGTCAACTAACTCTGTCCACAGGTAGAAACCAGGAAAAAGCTAGGGCTCATGGGAAACCCATTGTCACTTTTTTTCTGGGCTGGACTCTGTTGTCCTATATAATGGCCACATTTGAAACTTTTGACAGAGTAGCTCATCAGATAAAGGGTAGGCTTGGATATGATGATCCAAGTGCAGTTCCCTGCAGACTCTTCTGGTCCAAGTTTCTGCTATACTAACTACAGATGAAAGAATTATTTGAAGAGAAAAATGGCCCCAAACAGAAAGAAGGGAAGGAAAGAAGGAAGGAATGAAGGGACGGAGGGAGGGAGGGAGGGAGGGAGGGGGAGGGAGAGAGAGGGAGAGAGGGAGGGAGGGAGGGAGGGAGGGATGGAGAGAGGGAGGGAGGGACTTCCTCTGGTAAAACATCTCCCTTTCTCCATCCTCCTCCCCCATCCTTTTTTGGTACAGAGCACAAGTTAGGTTTTGTTTCAAAATCCAGCTTAGAACTTCCAAGTACTGTTATTAACATAAATTCAATATAGTTATTTTATTATCTTAAGAGGAATGCAGGCATCACTTTTATAGTATATTAATGATAATAATGTGAACAAGTTTAAAAAATCATAGTGACAACCTTTTAATCCTTTCCAGAAACAACCACGACTCTTCAATAAATCCATCCCAAAGGAAAGAGCAAGAAAGCCACAGAGATGGGGTCCTGGGGTCTCCTTATTCTTAAGGCTTTGCAGACATTTAAGGAGACCCTGAGGTTAAAACTGTGAAGAGAAAACTTGGAATAGCAAAACACCGTGTAGAAAGATGTCAGATGCCCCGACAATCCATCTCTTTATATTTAAATGTGAATATTGCCTGATTTCTAACTATCGGGAAGACTTGTAGTTAACACATATGTATAATATCAGATATTCAGAGAATATATAGGGAAAATAGCAACTGACTTCTGGGAGTGAGGCTTCCCTTGTCTTGACAGGGCCAAGAGACTTGACTCAACAAGAATGCAGGTATGAAGAAGCTGAGGTAAAGAGGAGGGCTATAATAATGTAGTAGACACATACTACTATACTGTGAGGTTCCAGAAGAGCTGGAAGAAGATGACCTCAAACTCATGGTAATCCTCCTGCCTCCATGTCTATCACACTAAGATGACAGATGCAAACCACCAGACTAGAGTTGTATCTTTTATGTAGAGATAAAGACTAGGGGCCTATTGAAAAGTAAATAAATATAGTCTAGAGGTCCAGGCTCAACATGGTTGCTTTCATTATTTTGGGTGCTCATATTGCCATGTAATATGTGCTTTATTGATAGACATGATGATATAGATGCATACCAACCTGCTGCTCTCTCTCCCTAGAAAGAGAGAGGATGGGGTTGCCTGAAACCCTGTCTCTAGATTATTGCCAGCAGACTTCTTAAAGTAGAAAACTCACAGGGGCTCCAGGTATCGCTTCTGAAGAGAAGCCCAGAACTATAAACCTGCCATCAGTTGGGTCCCCTTGTTTCTCTGTCAGGACATAACACCTTTCTGCCCAAGTAGCTCTGCTTGCAGAAACTGAAGGACAGATGAGCAAGTAGGTAGGTAGCTCTTGATGAGATTTCTACCTCCCCATGTCCTTCCTCTTCTAGGTACCTATACACATACGGTCCACTCATGGGCTTTGCACTTCAAATACTCCACTATTAGCTGGAACTCGAGGGGTTAATGCATTCCCTTCTCAGGCTGAAATGCAACCTTAATGGCCTGCTGTTTATTCTTGGCATTTCCAGTCTCCCAAAGAGACAAGGTTACCTTGTAATCTCTTTGTGCTCATGTATGTGTGGGGGGTCTTATTGAGGGAGTAAAATGATTCTGACTTACCACATTCAGAGAAAGAAATCACAAATCAGCAGGCCAGCCAAGCACGATTATGTCACTGCTAACATTATTATATTTTCAATACAGTATTTCAGTAGGTTTCTTTCTGCATAATAATTTATCAAGAATTACCCAAATTCTAATGAGCTCAGAGAACTTTGGCTCCAATAAAATGAAGCCTTTATCATAAATTGGTTGAACCCATGACTGCAACTTAATCATTCAATTGTACCTAAGTGAAGTTGCATTTTGACTTTGTAAGCTTAAATTTCTGGGGGCCTAGGGGAGCATTTTCAAAGTTGGGTCATTAAGCCTTAAATGGCAGGCTATTGGTAGGATAAAAACGAATGGGGTCAAAACTTAGGATGTTCGAAAGTAGCTACTGTCCCCAGTTCTCAAACTCTGGGAAAACAAACCTTAAGTGTTTCAGATCACAAGTGTGATCATTAGAGATGGGTGCAGTATAACCTTCCCAGGAGAATCTCTCGAAATTCTAAAATCCAACGAATCTGGAACATTG
Organism: Mus musculus; assembly: GCF_000001635.26. NCBI lineage: Eukaryota > Metazoa > Chordata > Mammalia > Rodentia > Muridae > Mus > Mus musculus. The sequence continues at coordinate 482,952 of NT_166305.2, forward strand.
TACGATCAATTTCGGTGATGAATCAAAAAAGATTGTGTACATTTGTATGTGTGTGGACATTTGTGTGTATATATGTATGGCCCTATATAACGCAGGTACGTGGATATGTGCCTCTCTACGTGTGTGTGTGTGTGTGTGTGTGTGTGTGTGTGTGTGTGTGTGTGTGTGTGTGTATGTGTGTGGTGTGGTGTGTGTGTGTGTGTGTGTGTGTGTGTGTGGTGTGGTGTGTGTGTGTGTGTGTGTGTGTGTGTGTGTGTGTGTGTGGTGTGTGTGTGCGTGTGTGTGTGTGTGTGTGTGTGTGTGGTGTGGTGTGTGTGTATGTGGGTGTGGGTGTATGCGTGGGTGTGGGTGTGTGGTGTGCATGTGCGTGTGTGCGTGTGTGTGTGTGTGTGTGTGTGTGTGTGTGTGTGTGTGTGTATGCATGTGCCATGGGTATGTTATATGTATATACTTGTGTGTATGACTATGTATGCTTACTACCCATCGGGAACATCAGGGGAACAGAGTGCTTCCTTCCCTCCCACAGAGCCCTGGGCAGAGTCAATGAGCCAGAGCTGTGACTAATCCTGCTTTCTTACCTTATGGATCAAAAGCCATTAACAGCAGGTTATAAATGACTAATTCTTTTCTCCAGAAGAGACCACAATGAACAATGGTTTAAAAGTTGGTCAGAGCAGAAGATGAGTAACTTATGTGATTCTCTTAAAGCTTAAACATGATGTCCTGTATGAGATCATGAGACAACTGCATCTGTAAAGTTTCAGGTTATCTTAAAATATATTAAAGGACTTTACCACTTGATCACTGTTGGGTTAACGCTGTTTACTAGAAAATGACATTCTACCCAGTGCTGTTAAAAATGGGCAAAAATTTATAAACTAAGGCAACCTCTAAACACCTCCCCCAAAGCTACAGAGACTCTATCTCCTCAAATGTCCCAACAAGGAAAGAAATGCACATCTCTGGGGACAATGATTTGTTGTCATAGAAAAGATGAGTGGAGGTCACTTATTTTCCTGTCTCGTACAGTGACCCAGGTCAAGACGGACCACCAGCCCTGGTTCATTATGTGAAACAGAGTAACATCCATATCAGAGAGAGAGAGAGAGAGAGACTATAAAGAGGGAATCAGGAAACACACTATAAGAAGTTATTACTGTAGAAAGTTCAAGTCGAAGAAAAAGGGAAAAGCCAGGAACAACGCAAATTTCTAAAACAAAAGAAAACAGAAACAAACCTGGGGAGATGGCTTTTCCTGTAGTCTTTGTAAGGGCCACTTCCTGTGTTATTGTGCACGAAGAGCTGAACACAACAGGTGGACATACAAACTGTCATTCTTTTAAGGCTAAGAGGTGAGCTTTTTAGGAGAGACTGCTACTGTGTAGAAAAAAGAAGGCTGGCTCCTCCATGGTCCTAGCATAAGTTCTTATAAAGACCTAAATATGTTCTTGTGGAAAAATGGAAGGTTCTTGTTATGACAATATTTTGTTTACAGAGATCAGTGTTTGTGATCAAAACATAACAGAATCCTTTAATTCTTCTTTTAACCTCAAGGAGTCATGTGACTTGTCCTGTCAGAAGTTAACCCCACTAGGCCTCTATCAAAAAACATACAAAAAGAATATTCAATCCAATTAAAATTATGAATTTCTGAGCAAATGTTGCTTTTAAGAGCCATAAAAACATTTCATAAACAACTGACACTCAGAAGTTTAAGGAAATCAGTTCATGTGCAAATCTGTGTTGGGTTTTCCCTCAAAATTATAAGCAAATCCAGAACAAAACTTATCTTCATTCTATCCATAAGAGTTGAGAAGATAGAATTCATAGGTCAAGAGTGATTCTAAGAGAATTCACTCATTTCCTTCCGTTGAAAGATATTTTTCAAGTGGGTATAAACGATGCCTAAATTAACCTCACGTTCAGAGAGATCACACTAAAGATAAAGGCAAACGCTGAGCAATAGCATCAGTTTGTCCTGTAACATGCCAGCCAGGACTGTGTGAAGCTCTCTAGCTGCAAGTCTTAAAAAAAAAAAAGTCTAGTTCA